>NC_048600.1:10692538-10992538 GCF_003668045.3 Cricetulus griseus | reverse complement strand
CCGCTGTGCGAACAAGAGAGTATTTTGGATAAATGGGAAAACTGGAAATGATCTTTGCAACCAAGCATTCTCTCTAATTATGCATTTAACAGATTAAATATGTCCGACTTCAGAAGAGCAGGTTCCGAAATAAAACTGGAGGCAAAAGAAAACCAGGAGGGGTAGAGTCACCCTGCAAGATCCAAGAACAGCTTGTCTTGGGGCCTTGAAAGGGAATCTTGTCCCTCCTACACTTCCGTTATTTGAAAGCATTCCTAGGAGTCTAGCACGTCTGAACCGCGGAGCTGTTCTTCGGCCACATTAAATGCCATTCAGACACACTTCGTTTTCTCAGAATGGTGTCTGAACAGGTTTTCAAGGTAAATTTGCGGTGCTGGAGATGGAACCTAGAGTTTTCTGCATGACAGGCAAATGCTCTACTGCTGAGCTACCATCCCAGCCTGAGACTCTTTGTTTATTATTTATTATTTTGGCTTCTTGAAATAAGAGCTTGTTCTGCAGACCAGACTGGACTTGAACTCACTACGTTGCCTAGACTGACCGGGAACTCCTGTCTCAGCCTCCCAAGTGCTGAGATTACAAGCATAAGCCACCACACCTAAGACAGATATTTTTAATTTCAATTCTGGATCATAGGGCGACAAGAGACTTCCAAGTCCATCCTTATGTCCTCTTGACTGCTACTCTGTCATACCCTTCCATGAATAGCAGATCCGAGGATGTGGGTGTGACTCAGTGAAAGAAGGAAGTGTGTGTGCCACAGTTGCTCACAGACTCAAGGCCTTTTGTTTACTCACTTGAAGTGCTTGGGTTCTACCTCTAGCCTCCTTTCCTTCCAGACAATGACTGTATTTCAAGAGAAGGTTCACCAGATGCCCTGATAAAACTAACCTTTAGTTCACACAGATTTCTCAGTCCCTTCTCTCCAAGGTTGACTGTCATACCTTAGGCTAGCCTTCCCAGTATTTGAGTAAATTGTTCAGTAGACTCTCCCTCACTCAGCTCTGAGAGACACAATATCTTGCTCACTGACCCACAGGAGACAGGGGCTAAGTGGAGCCTCTGCTCTTCCAGGGGCCAAGGTCTTTTCCAGCACTATGCTATCATGTTGGCCAGTGAAAACCTAAAGAAAAAACAAAACAAAAACCACTACTACTTCTCAGTGACTTCTGGCTTTGAAATTCTTATCTGTGGCTGACTTAATTGTTTAAGGGATAAACTTATTTGACACAAGGAGGAGAGAGAATGTTCCTATCTTGGGGATGGAGAAAGGGAAGGAGGAAAAGGAGAGAAAGGAAGCCATATGGAGTTAAATATTTTCCTAGTATGTTTGAATTCAGATCAATTTTTCTTGTGTGCACACCCTCAAAAAATATTTCTATCTGAAACATGAAAAGGATTAAAACACTAACCCCTTCACACCCCATTCTGCCTCTTTCCTGTCTATATAACTCTTGATCAAAGGCAAATTGACTCCCTTAATTTGCCAATGACTGTGACCAGGCCTCTGAAATCAGTGACCACTAGAGGGCTGCAGAGACTTGAAACTCAACCTGGATGAGCCATCCAGGTTTACTGAACTCCCTGACACTGTCTCTAAACATAACATTGCTTTTGTATCTCGTGGACACTAGGGTCTTAATTAACTCTTAGCCTTATTAAATCCTCTCACTTATCTCAAGGAGAGACAAGTGCCTTTCCCTGTAGGTTAAATTACACTAACTTAAAAATGTTCCCTATTTGCTAGGTAATTTTTTAAATGAGTAGGGAAAGGCTATTGATTATCAGGCACCAAGCATCTGAATCTACAGATGTGTATGCATGTGCCTGTGTGTCTCACATTAAACCAGTAGCCTTTTGGGGGGAGATACATGTTATTACTATTACTTCCATTGCAGGTTCAGAGAGGCAAAATAAATTGTTGAAGGTCAAACAGCAAGTAACAGAATTTAAACTAGTGATTCTTTTCCTCAAAAAAAAAAAAATCACACATCCCATTAAGACAAATTAGGCCTTCTTATCAGGACTACAATTATAATTTTGACATCTTTAAAATCCTATATTGTTACCACTGAGAAGTAAGGTTATAGGGAAGTGGGATTTTTGAACAAGCAGGGGAAGTAGAGACAAAAAAGCCAAAATGTGTGAGCACTGACAGCCAATATATCATGTACATAGTATGACCCAGTACATTTCAAAATAATCCTCATTTAATGTTTATAGAAGTGGGGTAGGAAGTGTGGCTCAGTGGTATAGACCTTACTTAGCATGCACAAGATCCTAGGTTCAATTCTCAATACTCAAAAGATATTCTCAGTAATTCTATACTATGGGGAGCAGGGGTTATAGGTCTCTATTTACAGAGGGCAAATGGTAGCTGAATTAGAATGAGTCCTCATTGAATGTATTTCGGTATCAAGATGTATCACCTGAGTTGACCTACATACCAGATTGTTAGTCCAGGATCTTAATTTACAACAGAAGGTAAATGGGACAGAATGGACTGGTGGACTTGTGTGAACAGAGGAAAAAAGGAAGCTGAGAGGCAAAATAGAAGTGGTACAGGAAAGTAAGGATGACAGAGAGGGCAGGCATAGATACTAGAGGATCTGAAAAGACAACCAAGGAAAGTGGGCTTTTGTGATCACCTTGCAGACAACTTTGGTGACTAACTAAAGAAGAAACATGATCATTTGTAGCAGGAAAAACAAAAACCCAGAGACAGATATTGGGGTTCAAGCTTTAGAATAGGGAAGCAAACCAGCCAAGCTACCAGAGAGCTCTTACCTCTAGCAGAGCTGAGGTGTTCCTATTCTCAACATGTCTGGAGAATAAATGCCCAATACTGAGACCTTGCTCCTGTTTTATATACTTGCCTAATGCTTGGATTAAAGGCATGTGATTCTAAGTGCTGAGATCTTCTTTGTGTGAGCTGCTTCTCTTTAGAACTGGACCAATCTTGTGTAGATCTGGGTGGCCATGGACTCACAGAGATCCATCTACCTCTTAATCCTGAGTCCTAGGATTAAAGGTGTGTACTACCTTCTAGCTTCTGGTTGCTAGGATTAAAGGTGTGTGACTGGCTTCTATGTCTTGTGGCTGACTTTGCTTTCTGAATCCTCAGGCAAGCTTCAATAAATCATAAGTAATGTATCATCACAATCATTTTCATGGAATTCCCAGTTTTTCTATACAAAGAAATGGACAATTCAATCAAGGTTGGCTTTGAATTCTCTATAAGGAAGGCAATAGTAACAGCAGAATTTTAAACCCAGGAGATATAATTTAAGTAAACACGTCTCATGACTATAAAATCTGATTGGGACCTACAGACTTTGGACAGTCATTTAGTCAACAAACATTTCTTGAGTACCTAATGTATGCCTGTATTGTGGGATGTTGCTTTGAAGAAGATATATTGAGTCCTTCATCTCCAGATGCTCACATTCCCATGGTGCAGACAATGAGAAATAGAAAGAGAATAAAATAAGGCCATGAAACCAAGGATGGTTTGGAGTGTGGGTTGGAATACTCTAATAGATCTAGGTAGAGGAATGCTCTTTGAGAAAGCTAAATGGCCAGGAGCAACTCATTTGTTGGAAGGGGTAATCTTGAAAATATTCTAAAGGAGAATGGTCTCAGGAATATTAAAACAAGTCTGTGAGATTTGGACATGTTTGCACATTCAATAGGCAGAATAAGATCGGTAGAGTTGGAATATAACAAAGGAAAGTCTTAAATATGGAAGGGTCAGCCAGGGTCCACCTCCTTAAGGGTTTCAGAGAACATGGTAATAAAGAAAGATGACTTCTGATTGCTGTGTGAGGACGCTAGGTAGTTGAGTTGGGGCAGCATTAAATAAAGTTATAAAAGTTTGAGGGAGACTTGGGAAGAAGGAATCCAGAGAGAGTAGGATGAGATAAGTAAGGGCAACTTGGGTGAATGTGATCAAAATGTATTCTATACACGAATGAAATTGTCAAAGGTCAACACTTAAAGGAAGGAATTGGGACCCAGAGGACATCTCCAAATAAAACAACAAATTGTGTTCAGGAAACTAGACTGGAAACATATCTTTGTGTCTTAGAATCTGCAGGACCTTGAGAAACCTGAGCTTCTAGCTGAGCTCCTGGCAATTTAGGGAAAGGAGATGGCATAGTCTTTAATATATCAGTTGAGAAGCCTATGAGTGAGTCTTCAAGTGACCCAATGGTCTCATCCTATACCAGGGACAAGAGCTGACAGATACTAGGAGACTAAATGCCCAAAGGAACTAGAAATAAGATCAATGTAATACTTAATAGAGGGGGTGAGACAAAGATTTACCTAAAAGTTTGTCTTAGCACATAGACAATCCTCAACTCTACTTTTGAAGCTTGCTATTGCTGGCCAGTCATATATGCTGTCTTCTAATATTCATAATGGTAAGAGATAAGGAAAATCATTTGGTATCACTTTGACCAATATTCATTTAAACATCTACTATGTGCTTGTCTTGGTATGATATGCAGAGGAAAGATACTTTGGCAAATAAAAGTTCATATTGTGGGGTTGAGGAGATGACTCAGTTAGTAAAGTGCTTGTCATGCAAGCATAAGGCCCTGCATCTGGGACCCCAGAAGTCAAGTGAAGTGTCATGCCCCTACAATCCCAGCACCTAGGAAGTGGACACAGAAAGATGCCTGGGGCTTGCTGGCCAGCCACTCTAGCCAAATTGGTGAGCTCTAGATTTAGTAAGAGACTGTATCTCCAAAAACAAAGTGGAAAATAATTAATAGAGACACCATGTTGTCTTCTAGCCTCTACATACACAAGCACAAATCAACACATATGAGTCTAGATTCCTACTATTGTAGGACCATCCAAATATTAAATTTCAATTGCCTATGCTACAACTAGTCAAAAATTACAAATAATCTGAAAATATGGGAGGAAAATACTAAAAGACAGACTTACTGGAATGAGAATCACCTTTTCATCAGAGAAGACTTTTTAACAGTTTTATAGGATTTGACCCTCCTCAACAAAACACCCAAATTTCAGTGGCTAAAAAGCACTGAAATGTGTTCATCTCATAGTCCCTGACCACCTCTGGGCTCTGATCACCAGCCACTTAGGAATAAATCCAAACTGATAGGGAAGCCACTACTGCAAAGCTGTGAAGGGTCTTGCACCAAAAAGCAACTACTCCATCTTATAAGTAACACATGCCCTATCCACTGGTAAACTCTAGATGAAACACATAAATACATACATACATACATACATACATACATACATACACACACACACACACACACACACACACACACACACACACACACAAGCCTAACCTATATGAGGTGGCCAGTGCTGTGACGAGTCAGCAATAGCTAGCAAATAGCTTTCTTGACTCCTGAGAGGATCTGAAAGTTGTATGAAAGAGACTAATATAGACTAGGAAGGGTCTGTAAGGCCAGACCATTCAAAGAGGAAAAATGTCCTTAATTTATTCACTATGAATCCACAGCCAATCTGAAGAGGCCAACCACCATTGCAAAGTGCAGCCTCTCAAACATGCTTGCCATTTTGCATACGTCACTGTGGTGTCATCTCTCCCAAGATAGCACATAGTGATGACACAGACACAGAGAAAGTCTTTTCCAAACATCAGATGAATAGCACTCTCTTGGAAACTACAAACAACCTCACATCTACAGAAGAGAAGGAAAACAACAAGATAAAAGCAAATAACATTCAATAATCCCTGGTTCTCAGAAGACCAATACATTAGGAAAGAAGGGCGTGAGCTATTATTGTAACTCCTGAGTGCTGGTCTTATCACTTCTCCTATCCTAATGTGTTCTTGCCTTCTTAAAATGTCTGTTTTGGTTGAAGAAGATGAAAGAGAAACCTGTGGGGGTAATTTGGTTATCAACATAACCTTCTTGAGAGTCTTTCAAAGGGCCCCCAAATCAGCACACAGCATCCCTTCTATTTACTTCCCTCTCGTTTCCAGACAAGAAAGGTGAGAGCTCCAGCCTGTGACTTTAAGTGGCATCAAGAAGGCTTTGGAGCCCTGGAGCTTGCTGTGTCTACATGATGGATCAGACAGACTGTAAGCAAGTCAATCTCTGAGCAATGCACTAAATCCAATTGACCTGCTCAAGCCATCCTAATGATCAAATAAAATTCCCACTAGCTAGCCTGATTTGATCCATCATTTCACATCTGTGTTGTGCTTGTCTTGCTTTCTTATCCAGACCCTGGATGACTGACAGCCTTTGACTAATCCCAGAGCAGGTTTGGAATCCAATCTTGGTCCTACTTTGGAAAAATTGAAATCAGATGCTCAGTAACAACTCAACTGTTTTACTAACCCATTCTCACTGATTTCTACTTTTAATATGATGAATGGATCCAGTTTTGTCTTGCCTCTATGACTGTGACTTAACTTGCTTCTACAGTCCTTTGTGTCAGGGGTGGAGTAGAAGGTATGTATGTGTGTGCATGTGCGTGCACAGGTAGGTATATGTGTGTGGATGTGTGAATATAGGCAAATGAACACCTGTATGAAGTTCAAGGTTGATGCTGACTGTTTTTCTTGATCATTCTATACTTTAGTTTGAGACAGGGTCTCTCATTGAGCCTGTAGGTCATTGATCCAGCTGGGTTGCTAGTACCAGGAATCTACCTATCTCTGCATCACCTGTGCATGTCATAACCATGTGGAGTCTGGGAATCCAAACTCTGGACTTCATGCTTGTGTGGCAAACCAATTTCATTTCTGCATCCTAAATTTCTCAAAAGGGAATATCTTATCTTTACTCTTTTGAGACTTCTGTCCCAGGTATAATTCTTCCCCTGAGACCTATTATATATTGACCAGTTGCCTTGATCCCATGCTCCGAGCACACAGGATCCTAGCCCTCACTCTTAGGAACATGGAATCAATGCTTATCTTTTCTTCCCTTTCCCTTTCTGTGTTCACAGCTGGTGGCAGTAATCACTAGTTACTGTGGGAGTACCAAGTGACCACCATGGCTGATCAGAGCAGATACTCAGAATAGGATCCAACCCCAGTCTAGAGTGAATCAAATGGATTATTTTTCCCATCTTTGAACTGGGAAGCACAGAGACTGTGAGAGCTTACACTTGAGTCACTTAACAGTAGAGTGCCAACATGTACCATCTCCTGAGAACTGATACTTTATATGAAACCTGTGATCTCTTAATGAACACCTCATGTTCTGAGCAAACTTAAGATGGGCTTTGCCCTTGGCAAATCAAACCAAGACAAGCTAACCCTTGCCATTGCCCTTTACCACTCACTGGTACCTCCTAGCTCACTCTCAATGTTGGTTTTATAGACACTACTCTGTGAGTGTCTCCATCTGTCCACACTGGCATCCAGGTCTGATCTTGTCCATCCAATGATGGCAGCGACTTTGGGTCCCCTGCTTTCAGCTCATGTGGATTTTTCTAGCCCTGGGTGACATCCTTACAGAGCCACCAACGTATTCATACAGCCTGACAGGATTTCAGTATGTAAAGAAACACATTGGAATCGATTTGGGAGAGTTAGTTTGGATGCCACAATATTTGTTCTGCATGGATATTTCTTTATTTAAATTAGAAACAAGCTTCTTTTACATGTAAATCTCAGTTCCCTCTCCCTCCCCTCCTCCCCTGCTCCCCCATCAACACCCCTATTCCAACCCCTTACTGCTCCCCAGGGAGAGTGAGGCCTTCTATTGGGGAATCCTCAAAGTCTGTCATATCATTTGGAGCAGGGCCTAGACCCTCCCCCATGTGTCTAGGCTGGAAGAGTATCCCTCTATGTGGAGTAGGCTCCCAAAGTTCATTTGTGTGTTAGGGTTAAATACTGATCCACTACCAGTGGCCCCATAGATTGTCCAGACATCCAAACTGATTCCCTCCTTCAGGGTGTCTGGAACAGTCCTATGCTGGTTTCCCAGCTACCAATCTGGGGTCCATGAGCTCCCCCTTGTTCAAGTCAGCTGTCTCTGTGGGTTTCTCCAGCCTGGTCTTGACCCCTTGCTCATTGCTCCTCCCTCTCTGCAACTGGATTCCAGAGTTCATCTCAGTGTTTAACTGTGGGTGTCTGCATCTGCTTCCATCAGCTAAAGGATGATGGCTCTAGGATGGCATATAAGGTAGCCATCAATCTCATTATTGGAGAAGGGCATTTAAGGTAGCCTCTTGACTATTGCTTAGATTGTTATTTGGGGTCAACCTTGTAGATATCTTGACATTTTCCCCTGCATGGATATTTCCAAGTTGTGTAGGAACCAAAGTTAAAGCATGGTTGACACAAAGCATCCAGGATGCAGGGTTATAATACCAGTGGCCAATACTTAGGCCATCTGCCCATGGGAGATAAATCTATCCTGTTTCGGGAATAAAAAGCTTTCTTTGTACAGCCTTCTCTTTCCAAGTCCCCAACCCTGTGTGATAACTCCTGGTAGTTTAGCAATCTCAGAACGGTCCTGCCAACCAGTCCCTACCCCATCAAGCAGAATCTCAAATCTTTCACTAATCTAGATGTCTGGCCCTAGAGACACTAGCAAAACTCAGCAGCCTTGCTCACTATTTTGAAAAGCAAATGTCCATCATTTAACCAGCTCTAAAGATACTGTCCCCTGTCTGCAACACTGTGCCTTGCCTTCCCATATTGTCACCAAAATGACAGGCAGAAATAGGATTTTTGAGAATGGCCTTAACGTGTGTATGGCTGTCTTTGATAAACTGCTTTGCAGAAGCCAATTGCTTTGCAGTAAAGAGATACAAGAAGCCTTCTGGAAGACCTGTGTGGCCCAGAACTCCTGCCTTCAGTCATCCTTAACTTACCAGACATGTGGCAAAGCCTCCTGAGAGGTAAATCTTACTGCCCTAGCCAAACCTTCACATGTCAGTATCTCCAAAAGAGACCCTAAGCTAGAACTAACTAGTTAGGTCAAACGCTTGCCTCACATAACTGGGAGGTGACAAGCAAATGTTTATTGTTACATTGGATGGCATCACTTTGGATGGATTTATTCTGTAGTAACTAGTTATACCACCTCTCAATCTCTGTGTTCTTCTGCTTGCCTTATTCCAAGCCAGCCACCATAGGCCAGCCTACTGCAGTGGGTACCACATGCACTCCACAATCTGCCGAGTTAGTGTTCATCACTACAGACTACAGTCAGAGAGAGGATACCCCAGGAGATAGATCCATTGTCCCCAAAGAAGCTTATGGGGAGGAAGATCTCTGGAAGAAGTCCTTTCAACTTTATATTTTATAGAATTTGTTCTCAGATTATAAGAAAAGTGATACATACTAATAGCAAGAAATTTGGAAAATTCATAAATATATTTAAAAGGCAATATAAATAACCCACACACTCACCACCCAAAACTAATGACTTGAAATTTTGCTATATATCCTTCCAGTATTGTTTTAAATTGGCATAATTTGGCTCATGCAAAGTTATGTCCCATGCTATTTTTTAAACTTAACATTATATTGTGAGCATTTTTCCATATCACAGAACATTCTACAGATTTATGATTTTAATGACTCCATAGAATTACAACATATAGAGGCACTGTCGTTTGTTTAACCAAGTTCTATTCTGGAGCACATAGGTTGTTTGCAAATCTTAGCTGTTATATATAATGCTCCAACAAATATCTATATACATCAGTCTCTGTCCATGACTCAGATTAATCTCTCAACCATAAATCTCTGTTAGTATTTCAACTCATTTTTTTTAGAAACCCTGGGTTTATTTTTTTTAAGAATGCAGTCTTAGGCATAGAATTGAAATGCTCCCAAAGATTCCATAGTGGAAAGTACATCTTCCTCCTAGCAGGGTTCTGTGGTTCTCCAAGTTTAATCTCCCAGAGGCAATAATTCTTATCCATTCACAAATACTGGTACCGAACTCTGCTGTGCATGGATAACCACCAAGGTGGTTATCTGCTGAAGTGGCAGTCCTCAGCGCATGGGCTGCAAACTTCTAACACCTTTAAGGAATCCACAATGGTTGAAATTATTTTCATAATACCATCAACACACCATTTGCCTTCTTTCAGTTTTTTTCTCTTTCAGACACACAGGGGAGTTTTCCCGATGCCAGGTGCCATTTGATGGTGTCATCATCCTGACAGCTAGTGGACTGCATGTTTGTATATATTTGAATTTTCTAGAACCTTCTAAGATAATCTTCATGTCTTGGTAACTTTTAAGAGCACAAGAGCTTTTTGATGCTATAGTGTTTGGGATTTGTTGATAGAGCCCTTCATACACACATATGCATACACACATTAGTAGTGTGTTATGCATACCTGTCTCTTTTCTAAATATGACAACTTATCTTTGTGACTGCTTAATCTCAGCACTCACAACACATCCTGAGTGTTCTTAAGCAACTGCATTTCATTTCAATTTATGGTTGTTCTGTATGTTTGCAACCAGTACCTATTGATAAAGTAGTTTTTTTTTTTTTAACTCTTTGCTGTCATTATTATTATCATGTGATAATACACCTAGCTGGGAGAAGTTACTTCCTCACATCTTCACCATCACAGTGTGTGGTCCCTGAAGTCTGGTAGTTCTAATCCCACTGCACTTCAAGTTCTTCTCTTGTTATGATAAATGGAATGGTTTCCTGCTCTGGAAAAGTCCTTTGTGTCATCTTTCCTGCAAAGTCTCTGTTGGTGTACTTACTGCTTATCTTCATTTAATTACTCGGATATCTTTATATATTATAAGAAAATTGGCACATTTTTCTCTTAACTTTAGGTTATTTTATCTTACCATGCAAAAGTTTTTGTAACTCAAATAAATAGCTATTTCTTTTGAAGATTCTGGGAGGTGTGTGTGTGTGTGTGTGTGTGTGTGTGTGTGTGTGTGTGTGTGTACAAGATATCTTAAAATTTATCCTATATTTCCTTCTAAAGTTTTCATGAACTTTTATATTTTGTTGTTTTAATACACTGAATTCTTTTGGTAAGTAATTAAACTATAATTCAATTTTAGTTTTGAATTTAAGTTAATATCTTGCTATTTTAGCTATGTTGTTCAGGCTGCTCTGAACTCGAGTTCATCCCTCTTCAGCCTCCTGAGTAGTTGAAACTATACGCATGCCTCACCACACCTGACCTCAACATTTTTTGGGCAGACAGGAGTTCAAGACAGGGTTTCTCTGTGTAGTTTTATACATTTCCCAAGGAGATGAGGAGATGGCTCAGTGAGTAAAGTGCTTGCTTTGCAAGCATGAGGACCTGAGTTTAAATTCCCAGAACTCAAGTAAAATCTAGGTAGAGCTGCATATGTCTGAAACTTAAGTGAAGGATGGAGAGGCAAAAGGATACTACAGAGTCATTTGCCTGCTGGTGTACAATGTAGCTTAAACAGCAAGCTCCAGGAGAAACAAGAGAACCTGCCTCAAAAAGAAGGTGGGTGGTGATAAAGGCAAAACCCATTTCAACTTCTATCCTCCATATGCACACACACACACACACACACACACACACACACACACACACACACACACACACACACACGTGTACATTCATGCACACCCTAAACATACAAACTCAAACCAATAAGAAATGCTGCATTTCAGCTTGAGCAGTCTGTGGGGCCACTGGCAATGGGACAAGGATTTATCCCTAGGGCTTGAACTGGCTTTTTGGAGCCCATTCTCTTTGGAGAGATACCTTGCTCAGTGTAGATATAGGGGGAAGGGCCTTGGTTCTGCCTCAAAGTAAAGTGCCAGAGTTCATTGACTCCCCAAGGGGAAGCCTTACCCTTTCTGAGGAGTGGAAGGGGGATTAGGAGGGGAAGCAAGAGGCTGGGAGGGAGTGGGAACTGGGATTGGTATGTAAAATGAAAAAGATAGTTTTTAAAATAAAGTGGTAAAAAAGTGCCACATTTCTTTTAAAATCATTTTTTGCATATTTGGATCTCTGTGTACTCCATTAGATGACAGCTCTGTCTTCCTCCCCTCTTCCTACCAGCCTTACACCAAGTGTGACGATACACCTTTAGGATAGGGGAAGGCTGCCTCTGCCTCACAGTTAATCATTCTTTGCAGAGTTCCCCATATATTCTCACTCCTTTAATTCTGTCATATGAATCTCAGAACTGACTCAACTAGCTCAAACAAATTATTTATTGAGATCACTTAAAATGTACAAATTAACATAGAGCTTGGCTCTTCACAGAACTGAGTCTCTCTACCTAAGAATACAGGAGGCCTTTTTTTCAATGTTCTCAGGTAACATTTAATAATTTATTCATATAGACCTTGAGTATTTCTTATAAGGCTTATATTATTTCTTTTGCTACTGTAAATGAGATTTTTCCTGTCAAATACATTTTATTTTATGTGGTTATTCATACTATATATCAGAGTACTATTGATTTTTCTATATTAATTTTGTACCCAGCCTTCACTTTTGGAAGCACTCATTGCCATAACTGTTTTACTGTTGTTCGTCTTGGATTTCCCAAGTGCACAACTATATCACCAGCAAAAAATAATCATTCTTCTCTCTGATTTCTGTGCCTCCTTACTATCATCTCTTATCACATGTTTTTGTCCAGCTCCTCCCCAAAAGATCATAGTGAAGGGATTAGGACTATAAAGTCTTATGTTGTTCTGATTCTGTTGGAGGGGTCCGAAAACCCTAGCATTGAACATAGCAGTAGAATTTGCCTTGGGAAATGCACCTTTTAATTAAACTGCACCTTACATTTCTAAGCTCCATGCTTCCATCAACAGGTCAGATCTCCAAATCAGTATTTGTGCCTTGCCCTTCCCTTGTCAGGCAATAATATATGGACACTTCAAATTGAAGGCATGAGTTTGTTGCTTAGAATAGGGTGGTCAGCCCTGAGTTGCATAGCAACATTAGGTTAAAAAAAAAACAAAACAAAACATTTTTCTTTAAAGGAGTTTTTTTTTTTTTAAGGACATAAATTTCAACAGAAGGCTCCAGGGTCTGACTAGTTTTCAAAAACCATTTTGGGAAAGGAGAAAATATCTGCAAAAGCCTTCAACCCCAAGCCTGTTTGCTTGCTGCTTCTGTGTCTGAGCTCTTTCTCCCCTGAGCCCCCTAAGTCTATGCCTGTCTCTGACTCTGATTCACAGAGCACAGCTGAGCCCTAGCTCAGCTTCACTTCAGACACTTTCCATCCTGACACACAGTATCTCCACTGACCTTGAAGGCAGTAAAACCAGAGTTCACAGTAGGGTTTCCCAGTAAGCATAAGAACAGTCATGATGCTGGCTTAGAGCTTTAGATGCTGGCACCAGAGACCCAAAGATGTTTATGCAGGGCAATGTTTGGGAAGACACCAGTGCTGTCTGATGGCGCTGCTGATGGACCAACAATGCCCAGACCTTCTTCCTCAGCTCTTCACTAGCTACCACTTCCAAAGCAGTGGCATCATAGAAAGGACACTGTAAAATCCTGTGTTGATTCTGACTTCATGAGGTTGATCCTAATACCTCATTGTGATGGCTAATGTCCTCAACTTGATGAAATCTACAATCTCCTGAGAGATGGGCCAGTGGGAAGATTGTCTTGATTATGTTGATTAATACAGGAAAAGCCACACGCAGTACAGACCACACTGAGCAGTAGACCCTGGACTGTGTAACATGGAAAAAGTGCACCGAGCACTAGCAAGCCTTCCTTGCTCTCTGTCTCTTGACTGTGGATATAATATGAGCAGCTGCTTCAAGTTCCTGCTGCCTCTATGAACCAAAATAAACTCTGTCTTCCTTAAATTGCCTTTTTCAGAGTATTTTAATAGTAAGAAAACAACCAAGATACTTATCATTGACACTTGAGCCTGACATTAGGATTTCCCTTGGGAAATGTGTCTTTTACTTGAACTACAGCACTTACATTGCTAAGATTCATACCTCCATGTGGGGTCAGGTCTCTCAATCAGTTCTTGTGCCACACCATGCACTTGTCTGGCCATGCAGACATCTCAAAGATAAAAAAGTCTATTGCTTATAACTGGGTGATAAAGCCTGTCTTCAACAACTGTTAAATCACCAGGCTGGCCCTAAGACTACTTAAATGTGCTTGTTCAAATACCCTAGAGGAGCAAACAGCACTAAACTATGTCTGCTCTGAATCTACAAAGGTACCTATGCAATTTTGTGACACTGGGGATAGCACAGACTATCCTATGTATATTATAGGAGATATTCTGAAGGAAGTAGATAATATGTACATGTTGAACCTAGAATTAGGAGGAGAAGCTTGGAATCTTCCTCTCCTAAGGTTAAGACATGAGAATGGAAGGATAAGATTTTCTACCTAGGACAGCTCTAGACTCCCTTACCAGGAGACAAATCTGCCTCCAGTCCCATAGAATCTGGGAAGTTATGACCACACTTGAGCTGCCTAGCATAAAGGCCAACAGGTGGCATCTGCTTCCCTGGTTACACTGCTCACTACTTCCTACTCCTGTGGGAGAGAGTTGCCCTGTTTCTACTTGATCTTCACTGACCCACACACCTAATCATGTGAGCAGGTACATGAAACCCCAGAGTATGGTCGCAGATGAATGACCCTCTTTGCAAACTGTCCATTATTCACTACTCAAAACAAAGCATTTAGAGCAGTGGTCTGGGAACACAGGAGATCTGCAGGCAGCCTCCTGTGGTGGAGTCAAGGGTGGTGTCAAGAGGCAGAACCCCTGAACTGCTTTTAAATTGGCCTTTAGGTCAAAGAGTAAAACAGCCAAGCCCATTAAGGAACGTTCTCTCAAAACTGTCCCACAGTCCTGCCCCCCACCCCAGTACTGCAGGAATTCTCCTAATAAACCTTCAGCACCAATAGTGTCTTGCCTGTAAGTCACATTACATCAAGGCAAGTTTGCAGAGAATCAAGTCACTGGTGGCACACAGAGATCACATCTGGTGAGTTCCAACAGCTTGACATAATGAAGGAGGCTCCTTTGAGGAAAGCAGTGTTTTTCCAGTCTGCACTGTTGCCTCTACAACCATGATTTTCAAAGCCTGGCAAAAAGCAAGAGGTCTGCTTCCCCTCTTACAAGGAGCTCTAGATTTCCTTCATGAAGTTGGGCATTTGGCTACTCAGCAACACCTCAGACCTGAGCTAGCCACCTTATTAACTAATGGCAAACTTAAATAATAGGATTAGTGTTGGATGGAAGATGTAATCCAGTATCCAGTTTATAGGAAAATGGAAACTTAAAGAAGCTACACCATGATTAACATGTCAGGGTGGCCAGTTTGCAGAGTAAGGTTAGAAGCCCCTCTTTAACCCTGGTATCGTCTAACAAATAAAGCATTGGGTGAGACAAAGCCTAAAAAACACAAATGGGAGGAAGGGTGGGGCTATAAAAAGGCCACACATGAACAGCATGGCTCTAGGGGCTTCTTCTAGCTCACTAGCCCACACCCGTACTTAGGAATACTTTTTTCCTTTCTTAATAAGCTATCTTTCTATCCCGAGCCTAGCTTTAAAAAAAAAAAATGACTCTCTACTCTCCTTGTGGCAGTTGCCAGTTTTACCTGGGCTATATTTTTCTCAAAGACTCTAATAAAACTCTCCACCAACTTCCTTCTGAGTCCCTTTCTAAATTCTTTTATTAATGAGACTAAGAACCCCAAAAGGGAACTGCAGTTTCCCAGGTAACAGTAACAAGTTAAATGTGAGTTGTTCACTTTTTTAAATGATGGTATTCTTACACTAAAAATAACTCATGGTTAGAGTTGGAAGAGGAACCTCATTTAGTGTCTACAGTACAGTCAGGTTATCTTCTGTGCCTGCTGCAGTCCTACTGTGTGTGCACATGACACATCTTTACTCTGGCAACTTGAATAAAGAAGCATCCTTGTCACTGGGTCTTTGGTGTTATGATGAGTGATGCTCTCGAATGCACACACCACTTCATACGATTCTTTTATCATCACCCCACTACCATCAGCAGTAGCAGCATCACCATTATTATATGTGTATTTGTATTTTGTCTGCATGTATGCTGGTACCACATACAGACCTGGTGTCCATGGGAGCCAGAAGAGGCTATCAGATCCCCTAGGACTGGAGTCACAGGCAGCTGTAAGCATACATGTGAGTCTTGGGAATCTAACCCAGGCCCTCTGCAAGAGCACCCAGTGTTCTTAACCACTGAGCCATCTTTTTCCACTGTTTCAAAGGATTACTATACAATAAGATTATTGCAGCTACTATAAGCTGGTGAGGTTCTTAGAAGCCCTAGTTTTTGCCTTTTAAAAATGCAAGCTGTTGTTTATTTAGCTTCATTATTATCAATTATTCGGTTAACCCTATGGTGCATTGTGACTACCGGTGGCCTACAATTTTGAACCTATAATTTTTTACTGATTAAAATTCAATATTAATTCTTTATATCCATGTATTAGTATGCTTTTCTAGGAACATTTCATTTGTTTTGTGCTGCTTCTGAACTTGTACTACTTGAACATTTTGAACCTTCCTGTCAAAGAGAACATAATAAAATCACTGGGTTATTTTAAGATCTCTAAGCATTGTTTTTGCATATTTAGAGTCTTAGATGGACTTGTTTTCTTCTTTAACGGGCCAAATAACACAAGTTTATTGTCATGTACTGGCTTTGCTCTCTAATTCTTTTTTTTTTTTTTTTGAATCTCTTCTAATTCCTATCAGTTACTGATAGAGGCAACTGGCAAGCCATGGAACTTCTCTCTCACCCATGTGGACTTCAATAAAAACCCATTTAAGGGCTGTAGTGCTGAGAGGGGGACTAAAGAGGAAGACAGTGGCCAAGGGTCTGGGTGCCCAGCACTTCACATAAGCACAGCAGCATGCCTCTGATCCAGGTACACAGTACATTTCTGTGTTTTCAGAAGGAAGTCGGCTGCCTGCAAACATTTAGATTTCAGCATCTCCCTTTTCTATCTTTTCAAATATTGATAACTATGTTAAACAATGATTAAAAATGAAAAAATGTATATAAATAAATAAGTAAATGATGCTAGAAAATCCAGAAAGACTATCTGGTAGGTTGCGGTAATGACTTTATTTTGGGTAGCCAAGGAGGAAGAAAATTGAAAGTAGGTAGAGATGAGCAGGGAAGTTGAACTTAGCTCAACTAAACATAGTACTGGGACAGGATGGAATAAAGGTGAGTCCTCTTTGTTTCAAGAGAACAATTGCATTAAAAGCTGGCTGTGGTACAGAAGAGAGATTCAAATGGCATTAGTTGAGAGGATGGGTGGCACTTTGATCCTGAGGGACTACAGAGGAACCCTGAGCTGATATGACCTATTTAGACACTCAGGAGAAATTTACCACTGACAAAGCTCTAGAAGGCCCTGGGAAGGATACTGAGAATCTGGGGTTTTCCTTGTTCATTTTGTTGTTGGTTTTTTTTCATAATAAATTTATTTAAATTAGAAACAATCTTGTTTTACATATCAATCTCAGTTCCCTCTCCCTCCCATCCTCCCATGCCCCCCCCATCAGTCCCCCATCCAATTCCCCATCCACTCCCCAGGGAGAGTGAGGCCTTCATGAGGTATCATCAAAATCTGTCAAGTCATTTGGGGCAGGGCCTAGGCCCTCCCCCATGTGTCTAGGCTGAGAGAGTATCCCTCCATGGGAAATGGGCTCCCAAAATCCATTTGTACACTAGGGATACATCCTGGTTCCACAACCAGAGGGCCCATAGACTGCCCAGTGCTCCTAGCTGACACCCACATTCAGGTGGTCTGGTTTGGTCCTATGTTGGTTCCCCAGCTGTCAGACTGGGGTCCATGAGTTCCCACTTGCTCAGGTCAGCTGTCCCTGTAGATTTTCCCAGCCTGGTCTTGACCCCTTTGTTCATCACTCCTCCCTCTCTACAACTGGATTTCAGGAGTTTGACTCAGTGCTTAGCTGTGGATCTCTGCTTCTGCTTCCATCAGCTACTGGATGAAAGTTCTAGGATGGGATTTAAGGTAGTCATCCTTCTCATTATAGGGGAAGGGCATTTAAGGTAGCCTCTCCACTATTGCTTAGAATCCTAGTTGGGGTCATCCTTGTGGATCTAATTCCCTAGTGCCAGATTTCTCTTTAAAACTAAAGTGGCTCCCTCTATTGATGTGTCTCTTTTCTTGCTCTCCTCTGTTCATCTCCCGACTCGATCTTACTGATCCCTCATGTTCTCCTCCCCCTCTTCTCCTCTCCTCTTTCTCCCCCCATGCTCCCAATTTGCTCAGGAGATCTTGTCCCTTTCCCCTTCTCTAGGGGACGATGTATGTTTCCTAGCTTCTCTGGCGGTGTGGATTGTAGGCTGGTAATCCTTTGCTCTATGTCTAAAACCCATATATGAGTGAGTACATAACATGTTTGTCTTTCTGTTACTGTGTTTCTTCTAATTCCATCCATTTGCCTGTGAATTTCAAGATTTCATTGTTTTTTTTTCCTGCTGAGTAGTACTCCATTGTGTAAATGTACCACATTTTCCTTATCCATTCTTGAGTTGAGGGGCATCTAGGTTGCTTCCAGGTTCTGACTATTACAAATAATGCTGCTATGAACATACTTAAACAGATGTCCTTGTTGTATGAATGTACATCTTTTGGGTATATGCCTAAGAGTGGAATTGCTGGATCTTGAGGTAGACAGATTGCCATTTTCCTGAGAAACCTCCATATTGATTTCCACGCAGCTGTACAAGTTTTCACTCCCACCAGCAATGGAGGAGTGTTCCCCTATCTCTACATCCTCTCCAGCATAAGCTGTTGTTGGTGTTTTGTTAAGGAAAATGATGGAAGGCTATGCTTCTCAAACTGAATTGTCTGTACAGATCATCTGGCAAGGGGACCTTGCAGGAAAGTAGACTCTAATTCCAGCAGGTGTGGGTTAGCTTGACATCCTCCATTTCTAGCAAGTTCCCAGGTGATGCATTGGCTGCCAGCCAGATGTTGAACATCATTGACCAAATAAACCCATGAAAGCCAAGTGTAATATCACATTTGGAGGCAGTGACTAATACTGAGATTTGCCTACCTAATATGTATTCTTTTTTTATTTTGCTATTAGGACCCCAGTTTGTTTTAATTGCCCATTACAGCTAGGACAGGAGTAGGCATACCATAATTGTAACAAAAGAGATATAGGTAGAAGTCCCTGCCAAAGCATCTCTTCCTAAATGATATAGCAAAATGTCTTGTGGAAGATTTGGCCTTTGTCTTGGCTTTTGAAGTTCCCCCTTTTCCTGACTGAAGTCTGACCCCAATTCTTAGGGGTTTGCAACCTTGAAAAGACCTTTTGACGCATTTCATTATTTTAGCTTTATTTTTATCATTGTGATAGTTCTCATTTTCAACTGATACAATGTAGTATCATCTGGAAAGAGTCTTGAAGAGGAATCTCAACTAGGTTGGCCTATGGACATTGTTTTGTTGACATTAATTGAAGTATAAAGACTCACCCACTGTGGGTGGTGCCATTCCCTAGGCAGGGCATCCTAGATGGTTTAAGAGTAGAGAACATGAGCTAAGCACCAGCAAACATGTATGCATTGGCTCACTGCTTTCTGCTCTTGACTAAGGATGTAGTATGATTAGCTGCTTCCAGTTCTTATAGCCTTTCCTTTCCTACAATCAAGGGCTGTAACCTTGAACTGTGAGCCAAACAAACACTTTCTGCTCTATATTGCTTTTATCAGAGGATTTATCACAGCAAAGGAAACCAAACTAAGGCAATTAGCATGTATTAATTATATAATAATAGGTTTAATTGTATGTTCATACATATATAGAATGTGTTTTGGTTGTAGTCAACCTTATTGCCCTCTTTTGTTCCCTTCCTACTCCCACAGACCCCTTCTTCTTCCCAACCAATCCCCATCTATTTTCATGTCTTTTGCTTGTTCATCTGTTTCATGGTGGACCAATTAGTTTACTTAGGGTTACTTACAAGAATAGGAGCAAGGGACTATTTATAGCTGACCACTGAAAAATGTCTCTCCCTTCCCCCAGCAGCCATTACCTGTCCATAGGTACTCAGGAAGAGTAGAGGTCTCACGAGTCCTCCTCCTACCTGGTAACCACTGACTGTCTCTAAGTCCTTGCCATGGTTCTGAAAACAGTACTCCATATCCTGGAGTTGGGGTGAACCTGGGTCCTCCAGGCTCCATGGACTGTGCTATCCCTTTTAGTTTTGCTGGTGCCTGGTATTTCCATTTGAGTTTCTCCACAAACAGCCCCAAGACAAGAATTAAACTGCAAATAGGTTGCTTGGGAGATATTCCTAGGAAGCACCAGTGGGAGGACAGGAAGTGACACGGGAAAGGAATGGAAGCAATGACAGTGTGTCATCAAGCCAACTACCACAGTGGGAAAGTGTGGTTTAATCTCTGAGCAAGTCTGGGAGCCAGACAGTGCACCAGAACCAACCCCCTGATAGGGGAGGTTGCAACATGGGTATGTAGTCACCAGATCCTCACCAACCTGGGGGAGCTCAGCCTCTGTGGCATGCCAGTTATCCAACATTTTGGTTCACCTCCTCTACACACAGAAAACCTTAGGTTGAGACTAGAAGGACTTGCACTAGCACTAAGAACTAAGTAAAACAGCAGGGTTGCAATAGTAATAGTGTTTGCTACACCTGGGAAAAGTCATCCCAGACTGTTACCCTAGTCAAATACAATCCCAGCTGAAATCCACCCTGGGAAGATTCTGATTGTAAAAGAGGTTCTCACCTCATCACATTAACACAGAGAAATACTTGGCACTAACCTGAGTGTCTGTAGCTGAAAACTACCAGGCATTCTCTTAAGAGATCGCAGGCTTTTTTTCCCCAGTGAAGTTGAAAATACTATTCAGGGAGCCTCCCACCCTGTCAATATAGGGAGCAGCCAGCAGTCCTCCTGACAATGTGGGGATTTTGACATAACACCCAGAGCTTATAAATATGTTACTCACACAGAATATTTTCCCACTTAGTCTAGATATTATTTTTTTAGTTCTTTGGAAAATCAAAGAGACTTTCAATGAGTTCGGGAAAAAGCATTCTCCAGGTAGAGAAAACTCCCATCCTCCTAAATGATTAACAACCTTCTGAGTGACCTAGAAGATGAAATAGGCAGGGAGCTCCTCAGAAGGGCACGTGGTAGCAGGCTGAGACAAGGCAGAAATGGGAAGAAAGATTAAAAGAATAAGTTCATAAAGTCCCTAAGCATGAAAACCGAAGAAAGAGCACTGAGATCATCTTTATTCTTGTCCAAGCCCTTGGGGGGTGTGTGAAAATAATGTGGAGAGAGGAAGGACCCAAGACATGGACTCCTCTCCATGAGAGACTGCCCATGTCTCCATTCTGCACAAGGGTGGCTGTAGCCACAGCAACACAGACTGGAGACTAAGCAAACCTAGGATTTCAAAGGTCACTTATTTCAAAGAGGAACTCAACAGCAAACACAGCCATCACTGAGGGCCAGAGAGCAGCAGCTCTGCCCCAGCTGACCAGGGAATGGGCTTTGGAGAGGCAAGGAGAGTCCAACTGAGACAGGAAAACAGTGAGGTCAGGGTCATGGAAAGGAAAGTGAGCAAGCTTCTGATTTAAAGTATTTGGGGAACTTTCACACTCTTAAATCATTCCAAATAAATTTTTAACATAGCCAAAGGTGGTGAAATTAAACAAATGCATTTCTATGCAAGAGAAAGCAACCTGTTTCCTTTGTGTTATACACATTGCAGTAATGAGATCGTCACTCTAGAAACTCTGATGCAATCCCCCTGGAGTTAATTTTGCCATTTCTTTCTTAGTTGTTGGTTGACCTGTTGCTTCGCCCTTGTAAGTCTCAATGTCATTATAACATGAGATACTTCCACCTTTTCAATACCTGTGGGTTGTTGCCCAAGTCACAGTAAAGACCATCATGAATGAGGAACAGTATGTAGGCCAGAAATACAAGTAAAACTATGATTATTAGCATTACCATTGTCCCTTAGCATGTTTTTTTGGCTTATATAGAATGGTTTTTATTTATTGGTATAACTTTGGACAATATGGTATATTTGTATAAATAATATATATATAGAATATATTATATACGGTTCATAAACTTTGTTCATAATATATTCTCTGTGTATACTGACTACTGTTAGGAATATCACCATTACCATCACCACTATCACCACCACTCATTATAATCACCACCATCACAATTATTCTCACCATCACAATAATTATAATTATCCTCACCATCACAATTATCATTACCATCGTAATCACAATTACATCATCACCGTCACCACAGTTAGCATCACCTTCATAATCATTTTCATCAGCACCATAATATTATCACCAAATGTGGTTCATTTATTTTATGTAACATGATATGTGTCATTGTAAATGCATGTAGATGTAACAAAGGCCAGAATAAAGTATCAGATCCCTTGGGGCTAATGTTACAGGCAGTTATGAGCTACCAGACATGGGTGTTGAATGCTGATCCCTTGGAAGAGCAACAAGAACTCTTAGATGCTGAGCCATCTCTGCAGTTTCCAGTTCACCTCAAATTATAAACACCCCCACATCAAGGAACATTCTCTTCTGTGATTCATGGACATTTGGCTGCTTGTGTCTCCTTTTTGAGACTTTGAACCAACAATCAGCATCAAAAGCAATGTAGTGAAGCTTTTCCTGATATCCCGAAAGGATCTTCTCCAAAAGGTGAGTAATGAATGAATCTGAGATTACGTTTAAGTGGATCTCTTGTGTGTGATCCTTGCTCTGGCCTTTCATTTTTGTTGACAGCACTTGCCTGGGTGTTTTCTCACCAAGCCTTGGGAAATGTGCATCTGAAACTTTTCTCAACAGAGCAGGTATAGAGCAGATTTTCCATGAGCCTACAGCCAGGCAGATGCAGTTTATCCATCTACATAAATGAGGTACATCATGTCATCTTCCAAAGAGTCATAGCACCACAGGGCTAGAGTGCTGGGAAAGCCTGGAGCAATGGCGCTAGCACTTTCATCATGAAGATGGGGATGTTGGGGCACAGGAACATACAGCTTGTGTGATAATGAGTAGCAGGGGCAGGAACCCTTATCTGCTTAACTCTCAGCACCACAACCTTTCCACTTCTCTCTTTTGGAGTTAGATAGTACTACTGGAGACATCTCAGGGTGGAGGAAAGGCAGTGTGTGTGGTAAAAGAAGCCAGGAACATCTGGAGGTAAGCTGGGGTGACGAGGAGATGAACACAGAAGTGAGCCCCAGAACCACAGAGAGGCTGGCATAACACAAGGCAGAAAGGGAGCAAGCATGATCAAGATACGATAAAACAGATGGGTGCCAACACCTATCAGGGACATCTAGATAGCCCATCAATTACTCACATGACAAACTTATGGAACTTACTGGTCCCTCCACGTCTGGGAAATCCAGTATGGACCTGGGGTGTCAAGGGCTGAACACTAGGCCCACATTCTCAAACATAACAGGGTTGGCTCAGATTTCAAGTGTCATTTTGGTGGCAGAAGCCCCAACCTCAACATTCTGAAGGGTTTAATTCAATCAAAGGATAGATCCAGACTAGAAACCACAGCCTAGGAATGAATATTCCCAAATGTTTAATATTTTTAAAACCGGAAAAAAAACTTTCTCTGAAACTCTGATAACCTACAGTATTCATTGGGGACTAGGAATTATTAAGGAAAACTAAAGAAACAAATCTTAAATAGGAAAAACCAAAACCAACTTTTTCTTCTGTTTGTCCATTACTTAGGTTCACTTTTCAAAATTATTCTTGGGGGCCTGAGGGGATGGTACAATGAGTGCTTACTGTGAAAGCATAAAGACCTGAGTTTGGATCCTTGGCACCTACATAAAACATCTCTGTAATGAGGGAGAGGAACAGGTGGATCCCCAAAACTCACTAGCCAACTAATCTTGCCAATCAGTAAGCTTCAGGTTCAGTAATAGACTCTGTCTCAATAAACAAATAAATAAATACCCAAGGTGGAGAATGGTAAAGAGCACTAACCCTCTGGCCCCCACATGCACACACTTACATGACTCCACAGACACAAGTACATGAACACATACACACACAAAATAACTTGGGAATGACTTTTAAAAAGTAAACCCTTTCCTTCTGAGGCAAATATATACACTGTCAAAAAGATTCCCATGGATGCTGCTCTCTGTACTCCACTAAGCTTATATATTGAAATCCTGACCCCTAAAATAATAGTGTTATGAGGGGAGTCTCTGGGAGGGTGACTGAACAGGGACACAACCTCATTGGGTGAGATGACAGTGAAAAACTGACGATGACACAGTGACACCACATCCTCCAGTGATGATTTCAGACACCCCAACTTCTAAAGTAGAAACAGGTTCCTGTCACTGAGAAGCTGCCCAGCCTCCAGTGTCTCAGCTTGCAGCACGCATGGACCATAACACTTGCTTCTCTTCTCGGTGTCCCTTGAGAAAAATGACAAGCTGCCTCTGTGAGGGTGACAAGGGCATTCATTCAGCAGCAGACTCAAAATCTGCACTAATCTGAAGGCAACAGAATCAGCTAGGGAATGGGCATGTGTCCAGAGCTGTAGCAAGAATGGGGGAGGGAAAGCAGGCACCTACACGCATACCATCCACACTCAGGACTGGATGTAGGTCTCACTCTCGCTGGGCAAATGATCTACCACTAAGTTATATCCCCAGAACTTCTGCTAGTTTTTATTTTGAGAGAGGGTCTCACTAAGTTGCCCAGGTCTGCCTTGAATTTAGTTTGTAAGCCCAAGCAGGCCTTGAGCTCCTGCCTCAGTCTCTCGGGTAGCAGCAATTATAGGCCTGTGCCATAATGTTCAGCTACGGGCAGGTTTAGAGATGCGCAAAAGATTGAGGAATTGGAGCTTGCTTGCAATAGATTCTCAAGAGGTCTCTGAAGTTCAGCTTGTCCTGTCAGTCACAGATTCTGAATTTGCATATTTTCTTATATACTGAAATGTATTCTACAAATCCAAACTTGCCATGCTTTGGGGTCCTTCACAGACACAGCAAGAACAGGGTTTGTGTGCATGGTGTGTTCTGCCTCTCTATTTCATCTCCCACACCAGTATCTTTTGGCAGTCTATTTAGTGCCCTGTTTCTCATATTTCTGTGTCTTTGTTGGTGACTCCACTGTTCAAAACAGCGCCTACGCAGTGTTGAAGAGCTGTGAGTCAAGAAGGTGTGACATGCCTTACACAGAAAACATATGCCAGAGACGTGCCATCCAAGCATGAGTTCCAGTGCTGTTAGCTGTGAGTTTGATGTTAATCAATCAACAACATGTCATAAATACCAGATCTAAACAAAAACACATATAAAACATGTACTGGTAAAATGAAGAAACTGTTGTGGCCTAAGGCTTGCAGGAACCTAACCTTGTGTTCCCCTGGGGAGCAAAGTCTCAGTATTTACTAACATAGCTTTCACAACTGTACAGAACATGGCTACTATGAGGAATGAGAGCTAACTGTATTTGAAACAGCATCGCTTTATTTTACTTTAAAATGTACACTTCACAAGTAGGGAGCTGGATTCTCCTAAGACCGAGACTTGCTCAAGGCTCCATATACTTACAAAGTGTCAGGGCCAGGACTTGAACACAAATGTTCTGACTCTCATTCCCCTCATATTTCTACTCTGAAATGTAGCAGATGCTAATATAGTAGAAATATTAACTGCCCTCAGGCCAGGTCTGGGAAACCTACAGTTGACTATGAACACAGAGTGAAAGATCACTCAGCACAAGTCAGCTAGAATGCCTTACTGGGCTCCTGACCATATAGAACCAGTGGTCAGATAAAGACCCAAATCTTGCCTGGGTCCCCTGGAAGTTGTTTTTATGAAAACTTTTATCAGCAGCCCACAGCAGGATCTGAAGTGAGTGGTGGCAGCCCCAGGAGAAGTCCAGTGACTTAAAATTCCAAAGGCAGCAGAGACCAGAAGCCTAGACTTGCATGAAAGCAGCTCAGTTGTGTGCATGCTTGACATTCCCTCCAGCAACCCCAGATCTCTCCTCCTGTTTCCAAGTCCTGCTGTGTTGTTTAGAAAGACTGAACAGATTAATAGGGAAACCAAATAAAAAGCTATGGTATTCTGGAGAAGCAAACTATGAAGGGGAAGCCCTGGGAGGAATAGAGGGAAAGGGAAGAGGAGGAGGGAGAGACAGAGGGAGGATGGAGGGCTGGACGGACAGATGGACAGACTGATCGACCACATTCTACTCTACTGGATGATACTATTGAATTATTGGATGTCTGTTCAGTATTCAACACATACACATGAAGATGTGTATCATGTATACCTGTGAGTATCTTATGTGTGTGCATACATACTTGTATGCGTATCTGTATGTGTGTGTACCCTTTCTCTCTCCCTCTCTCTCCTTTCTCTCACTTTCCTCTGTGTGTGCGTGTGCGCACATACACATACACATACACACACACACACACACACACACACACACACACACACACACACGTTTGAGTGCACACATGTTGAACAAATCGGGTTAAGAAGAAACCAAAGCATTGAAAGAAAGAAGAAAAGTCCTCCCCACTATCTATACAGAGACAAACTGATTACCTCCATGAGAGCCCCTTTCAGATCAAACTGCAAGAACAGAAAATCCCCCAAAACTATGTCCCTCACAGAAAGAACAAAGTAGAAATATGTTAGAAGAGGTGGCAGCATGCCCAGTCTAAGACTGAGAAAGTTTTGTGAACTCCAACTTCTCCTTCTGAGACTATTGCTCTCTGTGGACACTTAAGGACCCCATGGCCTCCACCTAGATTTACCTTCTAGTAGTGTTATAGCATTCACTTTTTAGAAGGCTCTACCAGGCCAGCTAACAACAGATCCTCCTCAGAGTAGAGATACAGAATCTTGCACCATTAAGAGAAATCCCATCCCTAGAAAGAAGCTATTGGTAATTAATAGCTGCTGGGAAAGAGGGAGATGGTTTTACAGGGGGTGTGGTCCCTTGGGGGTTGAACATGTTATGGTCCATAACCACATACTCAAGAGTGATTTGACAAGATGAGTATTTGTTTTTGTTCTTTGAGACAAGGCTTTTCTGTTTAGCCTAGGCTGCTTGGATCTCATTCTGTAGACCCAGATGGATGGATAAGGAGGGGTGAATATAATCAAAATACAATGTATGAAATTCCCAGAGAGAGAGAGAGAGACAGAGAGAGAGAGAGAGAGAGAGAGAGAGAGAGAGAGAGACTTTGATCCTCTATTCTGATACTGCCTTTCCTGTGATGGTAATGAAAGGAAGAAGTACAGAAATCAACATATGAAGTCCCTATAGTGTGGCTTTCTACAAATGGTGGCCCAATCTCACCTACCATCTGCTTTTGGAAATGTCCTACTGTACATGACTATGCTAATCTTAAGACTCTCTATGGATACTTTCATGCTATAATAGCAGAGGTCACTTACAGGACTAGATGGCAGACAAAGGCACTCTCCTGCCTCTCCTTCAAAGGACAGCGTCCAATCTCTGTTTCTAACAGCTTTCCGTACATTTCACGGGAATCTGAAATCTGCCATGGTGGCTCTTGTACCCTTTGAATGTCATACAAAGCTACATATCTATGTCCTCCTCCAGAAAACAGCTCCCACCTTCCTCCACAGGACAGCTCCCCACCCTCCTCCAGCACACAGCTCTTGGCTGTGTGTAACCAAGCACAGTGATTTACTTTGAGCTTCCTATTGGCCAATATGGAGACCCTTTTTTTCCTCAATCTCTATTTACCTTTAGAAGAGGATCATAGCCACTCAGCTCAGTGATGTTCTGCCTTCTCGGGGGAGCTATAGATTTCTTATGGCCACCCTCAACCTTGTACTCACTACAGAAATCTCTGGGTTCTTAAACTCGATTTAAACTTCCATGCAACTTGTACTTATTCAATTGTCAGTTCTCTTTACAAAAAGCCTATCTAGTGAGGTTTGCTTGGCCCTATTAATCAATGTATAGCCCCCAGTCAACTGGGCAGGGTAGCAAGTAAATGCAGACGAGAAGGAAAATAGTTTCAACCCAATTTGGCTGGTATTAGAATCGATGATTGTTATAGCTAAAAAGGAGCTGCAGAGCAATTCCTTTATTTGACAGATGAGTGGGCAGAATCCCAGAGAGCTTGTGGAACTTGCCTAAGGTCAGAAAAACAAAAACTGGTGGGATTTAAATCAGAACTCAGGAGTCCTGACTCCAGGATCCTGCTTTCCACTGTTTTCTTTCCATATGAGTAACTCCTTTAGAGCCACAGAAGACAGGCGTTGAGAACCTTAAAATCATAAGGTGAGGGAGTAGATCTTTTCTAGCCCACAGCCATCTTATGTTTCAGAAATCCCTTTCTTCCAGCTTCTTTCCCCATTCTCTGAGATTCCAGGCCTTGGATGTTCAGAAAAAAGGGACTAATATGCAAGTTATGTTTTAATGCAAATATTTTTCCTACAAGTGCATGCTTTAAAGGCTTGTTTTCCCCCATATTTTTTTGCTGTTTTAAAGTCTGTAGAGCCTTTAGGGGATGGGGCCTGACTAGCAGACATTGGTCACTAAGCAGTGGGCTTCTGAAAGTCAGTCTCTCACGTCTAGCTCCGGCCTGCTCTCTGCTTCCTGGTCTACTGCCATGTGAAGAGCACTGATGTGACCTCTGACATATCTTTCCCATTATGATGGACTGAAACCCCTCTTAAATTGTAAGCCCAACAATTCTTCCTTCCTTGAGTTGCTTTTGTCTTGTATTTTGTCATAAGCAATGAGAAAAATAACCAGTAGAATGTGTATATTTACTACAATTTACAGAGCACTTAAATATGACCCTAGTACTCCAAGAACTCCTACACTGATCATGAGTTCAACTCTTAGAACTACAGCACAATCGACACCATTAACTATTTCCATTGAATAAATCAGGAATTGGAGTTGTTAAGGGACACCTGAGCTATTTGGTAGAATTGGGATCACAAACCAAAACTGGAATCTCTTACCTGACACCCCTTTGGCCTCTCACTAATGGAGGCTGCACTTGACTGGTCTATGGCATTGCAGAGTCCATTCTTTCTCGGAGGTGGCTGTCCTCTATCAAATACACTTCACTTTCATGCTCAATCAAGCAATGACTTTTTGCTCAATCAGCAAAGATTCATAATAGATCCATTACAACTCTGGTTTCTTTTTTACTCCTTTGTTCTCTTCCCTTAAATAGCTTAGATCTACAAATCCCAAAGGTCTTGCCAGCTCAGGCTCACCATACAGGAATAGTGTGTTCCCCTTCAGATTCCTGCTGTGTTGACAATACAGTTGATGCCTTTGTCCCTAGCCATGGGCATTTGCCCTAACTTGTAGAAAGAAACAAGCTTGGACCCTGAATTCAGTTCTACAAATACTGGGCCTTTTTATGTGGTGCAGTATGATGCTGGAACACAAAGAAAAAAAATATAGTTCCTGCCCTCCTTAGAGTTTATGACCTGTAGAAAGAAAAATGCATTAACAAATCATTTGAAGAATAATGTGGGACCTAAAATATATGATGAAGACTGGTACTGTGGCACTGGTTCAACATAGTGAGGTCAGGGAATGTTCCAGAAAGAAAATATTTGAGCTGAGTATTTTGGGATCGATAAGACCCATTTAAACAGAGAAAGGGAAAGAAGTCTATACCCACTGAGGACAGAGAAATTCCTTGAACCTACTTATAGGGGAAGACCCAGGGTCTTTTAGTCATATAGCACCTACCATGCAGTGAGTTCTTACTCCTTCAGTATCTTGTGTCTGAATTGTTATCTCTGTATTCACAAACCACCAGACAGGTAGTATAGTGCCACTGTGCAGATAATAGATGTTTAGAGAAACTGAGTTCCTTGACCAATTCCATGCAGACAGAAGTAATAGCAGGATTAGAAGTGCTAGTCCTGGATTCCAAGCCATTACTCTGAATTTCCATCTATATTCCTATTCTACTGGTTCTCAGGCTGACCTTTCCAGGCCCCAGATGCAGGGTCCAAGGGATGAACACATACAGGCCCTGAGCAGCACATAGCCCAGGCATAGGTTCTCAGACTTCCTCCTCACTGTAGATCCTCTTATCTCTAACCTATTAGAATAAGAGGAATACATTCCTGGCCTTCGTGAGCCTATTCCAACCCAGACACTCCCAGCCTCCTTTAGCTCAGAGTATTCATAAGAGGTGGAGTTGACCACCAAATATAGTGTCCACAGAGAGGGTCATATGAAGCCTGAGCAGAAGGGCATGGACAGTTTGTGTTTCCCAGAAGTGGCCTTCCAGCAAGGCACTCTCTCTGACAGGGGTGCTACCAGAAGGCATGTGCTGTTCCAGGTACTGTTACCCATGTGTGAGCTTACTTATGCTCTGCCTTTTCTGACCTGCTCTGTAAAGACCAGAATCTTCCCATGGCCCTTGAGACCAGCACGTGTGACTGGCAAATCTCTTCTTGCTTAGTAAGGTTCCTACTTTCTGCCTTGCAAGGCCAGCTGCTGTGTTTACACATTTGCTGACTGTTAGTGACAGAGGCCTCTGCAATCACTGGGGGATACTATTACTACTATATCTGTCTCCATTCTCCTCTGTCCTGGACCCAGTGAAGCTCCAGACTGACTACCAGCTTAGATAAATAAAACCAACCATGGTAGACAAATGTTTTGTGTTACCCAGGCTTCTTGAAGATTCTGAGTATTCAGAACTTTAAAGTATAAAATAAAATAAAACCAGAAAGAACAGGGTTTGTTTGTTTGTTTTGTTTTTTGGTAATTGTCCAATGTCCTAAAGTCAGAACCCATGTAAAGACCAGATTCAAGGCAAGGCAGGGGAGCTGCAGGTTGAAGCCTGTGTCTGCACCTCCCTTTGGGCCCAGCAGCTAGGGCCCTAAGGAGTCGGTCTCAGGGCCAGGTGCAAGATGGGAAAACCAGGTCTCCTTGGCATGAAAGCCAGCTGCTGGGGCTAAGGCCATTAAACAGTGTGTTCTCTCCTTAGAGGCTCTAGGGATGTTCATTACAGTCAGGATAATCTTTTTAAGTCAGTCTCTGTGTTTTCTCTTTTCTGGTCTTAGGTCTGAGGAGGGCACAATTCTGGAAGGCAGTTACCTTGATTGGGTGCCCAACACTGGAGAGATCCCAAAAGTTTAAAGACACAGAAGTGTCTTTGAAATGAATGATACCATTGTCATTTGACCCATAAAAATGTTGTGTTGAGGTGGAAAAAAAAGAAAGCAGAAAATAAGGATTCCCTAAAGGGGGAGTTCTTGTAGAGTAACTCACCTCTTATTTTCCCCAAGTGGCAATGAAGAAAATCTCCAACTGACTGAGATAGTCTTGATAAATGCATTCAAATATGTTCACTATTTCTTGTATTCAAACATGATACCAGAACTCAGGTGCAGTGATTTTTGCCTGTGACATGAATAAAACTACCTGGGTGAGAATGGGGGGAAAATGAACCTTGGTCCACTCATGTACACAGTGGACCAAGAATGCTCTACAGAGACCACAAAAGCCTCTCTGAGAGTCAGCTGAGATCACATGTGCAGATCATAGCCCAGATCAGAATTTCTGCCCTTCTTCTCCCTCACCAGAGATGGCCTTGCTTCTACCTCAACTCCTCTTGCCTGCAGTGAACTATCAAGTATAAGAGTAACTATGATTGTGACTCCCATTTTGTCTGTTGACTTAGAATCTCTTAGGCAGAAAGGTAGCATTTTTCTCATCTTTCTTTGTATATCTAATACTTACTGCATAACAAATACACCTGTTAAATGAACTCATAGATCCATGTGATTGGTGGAATCCAGAAATCCCACGTGTATTTAATTAATTTATCTTTTTCTCCACTGGTCTTCCATCATTTCCATTCACTGATTCAGCAAATGCTGGTTCATAAGTGCCATCCCACTCCAGGCACGATGGAGGCCACATGGTACAGAGGGTCTTCATCACCCTTTAGTCCCATATGAATACTGGAATAGGTCTGAAGGCAGTATGAGCTACACACTGTAAGGTGTGCCTGTAGTATCTAAAGGGCTCTATGGGTTTAAAGGCAAGAGAAAACCTGTGGGCTTGCAGCAGCAGCTTCACCTTAGAACAGGATTACACCAGTCTGAGACTAAAATCTACCTACATTATTTCCAAGCATGTGATGCAGTTTGACTGTGTCTGCTCTTCTCTGTGTATTCCTGATTTGCCAATCTTCTCAGCTCTCAGCTCTCAGCTTATTGCCCAACTGAAGTGATAGGTCCAATGAATAGATAAAACAAGGCACAGGACACCTGCAGGCTGTTGCCATATTTATTTGTTTGTGTCCAAGTCACATCCAGTCAATATGATGGGAAAAGGGGCAGAGTCACAAGGTACAGTATGGTATGCGTTATTTACAGTTTTGACAAGGACCCCTCCCTAAGCAAGGCTCTGGGAAGAGACTCCTATAGAAGGAGAATACTGATAAGGTATGAACTGTAATGACCTGCCCCAGTGTGACATTAAAGCTTTGGATGGTTCTTATGGGAAGAGATAATACGTGGGGAATGGGGAAAAGAGAGGGGAAGGCAATCATTCCAGCCGGGGGAAAACAGGATGGGCCAAGTCTTGGCGGTAACAATGCTCAGAACAAAATCATTTATATCAATGGTTCTCAACCTTCCTCAAGTTGTGCTGACCCCCAACCATAAAATTATTTTCATTGCTACTTCATAAGTATAATTCTGCTACTGTTATGAAATGCAATGTAAATATTTTTGGAGACAGAGGTTTGTCAAAGGGGTCACAATGCGCAGGCTGAGAACCACTCACTGCTCTACATGATGGATTCTTGGTGTGGCAGGGTTGAAAAGACCCCAAGGAATCAAGACTATCAAATGACAAATATTGACTTTGGTGAAAGGAGAACCACTAGCCAGGAATAAGTATGTTTGTTCCTTTGAAAGCTGAAAAACAGAATATACCAATGGAGTGTTGAAGGATATTTGCAGAACTGCCACCTCTACATTTAAAACAAGAATGAGTGTGTTCTACCCAGGACAGCACAGAAGAGCAAGGCCTGGAGGCAGAGAGCATGACCCCCACACACCTGCTATCAAGACTGTTGTAATTAGTTCCCAAAGACAGTGGACAGGTACATGTCTTATTCCTCAAAAGGCCTCATTAAACATCAAACAGAATTGGAGGCAGCCATTAGCAGATCTGAGAGTTCAACAAAGGGAAAAGGAAATTGTTTGGGAAATACTGAGAGACAACAGGTGAACCCACAGCTGGGATGCAGGTAGAGTTGGCAAGGCACGGAGTCTATCCTCAGGCAGAGCTGGGGAGTAGGGCAGGTACAATGGAAGCTGGAGTAAGAGAAAGGAACAAAGATGAGAGATGTACATATTTCATAGGTATATAGCCAGTTGCTAGGAGTTTGCCCCTGCACAGGAAAAAGGGGTCTCCTTTATAGTGAATTGAAACAAACTAGCAATCTGTGTGAATGTCCAGCTGGTACAGTCTTTGCTTTGCAAGCATAAGAAACTGAGCTTGAGCCTCCAAACTGACATAAAAGGCATCAAATATGGTCGTGCATGCATGTAGTCCCCATGCTGCTGAGTTGGAGCCAGGTGGATCCCTGAGGCTCCCTGGGAAGCCTTGTAATTTATTTTCTGAGGTCTGGGCCATTGAGAATGATCCTGACACAATCAAGTCATTAGATTCCTGAGGAATGACATCTATACAAGGTTGACCTCTGCCTACACACACACATGTTCATATGAGCCTGCAAATACATGTGAAACATGTACTATATGCACATTCATGCCCATATGTGTACATAGAAAACATTTAGAGACAATTGAGTCATTATTGTAATGACTTGTTTCCCCAAGTAAAATCTTCTGTATGTGGACATTAGGGAAGCCTTGGGACAAGGACTTCTGGTCTCCATGTCTGAAGAAAAGTTGTCAGCTGAGAACCTCAACCAAATGTAGAGTCTCTAAACTAAAACAAAACAACCAAAACAAATCAAAGCAAATCAAACAAAAAGAACTAGCTAAGCACAGCACTGCCAAACAAACAAACAACAGAAAAACAATAATACAGGGTTTAAAACAAAAAGGCAAAATAAATATGCCTCTAGCAGAATTTTTTTAAAAAGAACCATTTAAACCCAGTTAAACAGTATCAGATGCCATTTTGTTTTGTTTTGGTATATTTGGGGTTGGTTTGGTTTTTAAGGCAGGATTTCCAACATATAGCTCACACCAGGTTCTAATTCATAATCCTCCTGCTCCAGTCTCCTCAGTGCTGAGATTACAAGCAAATACACCACATCTGGCTCAGGCCACCACTTTTTAAATACCAGAGAATAATACAGATCTCTCAAAATCAAAAATGTAATTTCCCTAAAGTAAAAATTAATAAATAAAAATCACTAGAAAACTACGAAAGCAAGGACTGTATTCAGAATTAGAAGGAAGGGGATACACACTTTGAGAGATAGACAGGAAATAGGCAATTCAGGAAGTCTAGATTCAGGCTAGGGATACAGCTCAATGGTAGGACACTTGTCTAGCATGCACAATGTCCTGATTTGATCCCTGATGCTAAACAAAGTCTATATTCAATGGCAAAAGTTCCTAAGAGAGAAACTTAATGTTAAAGAGCATGAAGAAACATTCCATATCTAGAGTAATAACACCTAAATAGGAACTAATAAAATTACTGGGCAGGTGTGTGTATGTGTGAACCACTTACACACAAAAAAAAAATCATTTAGGTTGACACTATCACCATAACTGTAGGCTAGAATAGGATCAAAGGGTGTCTCACTGGCTGAGGAAAGCCTATTAGCAAACTGAAACGAAGCAACTTGATTAACCAAATCAGAAAGAATTTAAAAATTCTCATACAAATAAAACCGATCAGGTTCTGTGTATCTGTCTTTGAAACTTATTTTAGGACATATTTCCACAAAATAGGAGTTTGAAACAGAGGTAAGCATGAGATATTGGAAATGATATCAAAACGTCCTGTGATGCAAGCTACGAAGCAGACCTCACAAGCGGTGGAAAATGGGTCAAAAGGCTCTGAGAGCAGCCCAGGAGTGGGAGGAAAGACTGAAGAAGGGACAGGGTGAAGCTTGGGACTGAGAACACTATAAGAGTGTTAAAAGCATGGTACGCATAGAGATGAATAAAGGAAGGCACTTGGAAACCACAAAGGAGAAAGAAAAGCTCTCAAATATGAAGCAGATGGTTCAACAAAAGAACAGGAGATCATTGTCCTTGAGGAAGAAATGAAATAGATTCTGAACAATAAAGAGATTGAGTAGTAAAAGGAATGAAGTGAAAAGATAACAGTTTCTTCGATTAACAAGAAAAATGTGATGCTATTCATAATTGGATTATAGATGGTGCTAACGGGGAAAAACAGGTAAAAGAAAGGTGACCTCAAATTGCAAAATTTGCAAAAATTACTTATTTTTGAGCAATTGGTGGAGTTTAAGAAAGAATTGTCAATTTAACGATTTTGTTCATGTATGAATCTGTGTGTGCATAGTCTACATGTGGTATGTGTGAACATGTGTGTGCAGATGTGTTCACCAAAGAAGAATTTCAGGTGTTTGGTTGCAACACTCTTCCCTGTTCTCTTGAGACAAGCATTTCACTGAATCCACCAGCCAGTGATCATCCTGTCTACTCCCCCCAGCAACACTAGGGTTAGGGGCAAGACTAGCCACTTCCAACTGTTTTGTTTTCATTGCTGTTGGGATCCAAACTCAGGTCCTTACACTTAAACAGCAAACGCTCTTATCCTCTAAGCCATGGCTCCAGCCTGGATATTTTTCTTTGAGCTGAACAACAACAAAAGACATTGCAACCATAGGGGAAAAATACAATTGGAACATCATAATTAATTGACTGCAATAAACAGCACCTCCTCTCAATCACATGAAATCTTTGTGTCCAGTGCACATTTAGAACAACTTAAGAGTCAAAGCAAAAAACAAAACAAAGAATGTAGAATTCCCTAGCCTCAGGGGAATTCTACAAATGTTGAGTTCATGGAAACTAAGAAGTGGAGAAAAAGAGGGGAGGGAAGGGGAGGGGATATTGACCAGTTTGAAGATCTCATTTTTCAAATCTAGAGTCAAGAAGTTTGTCTTTGCTGTTATAAGACAGAGTTCAAGTGGCTGTCCTGAGACACAAAATGCTAAGTAAAAACTCAAAGCTCCAGGAACTCGGAAGTGGTGACGTCATTCTTTAGAAGAAAGAAAAGGAGAGGCCAGAAAGGGAACTGTGATCAAAGGAAGTCAGATGATCATCATGTCCCCAGCTAAGAATGGTAACAGTGTACCACTTGGCATGTGCTTAGCAGGAAAAGTCTGAAGAGATTGCTTCTGGGGAGCAGGGCTCAGGTGAGGATGGGAAAGGCAGGCAGTACAAATGAGCTGTTAAGAGTCCATTATAAACCGTGTGTGTGTGTGTGTGTGTGTGTGTGTGTGTGTGTGTGTGTGTGTATTATAATATATTAAAAGTAAATATTATTTCTAAAAACATAAAAAATTTTAAAATACAGAATCCATGAAAGTGCAATAAGTCTAATTTCTTATTAAAGAACAATCTAATTCATAGACAATATAACACAAGCCTTAACAGCATTTTTAGTTTAACTTATTATGTGTGTGTGCATGATTGTGTGTCACATGAGTGCAGTGCCTGCAGAGGCCAGAAGAGAGCATCAAAGCCTCTGGGACCAGAGTTAATGGATGGCTGTGAGTCACCTTGTGGTTGCTGAGAGTCTTCTGAAAGAGCAGCAAGTGTTCTTACCACTGCCACTGAGCCAACTCTTCAGCTCAAGATCATTGGTACACACACACGGATACACACACACATACCCACACATGCTCATGCATACACATGTATTCACACAAGACACACAAATGCACACTCACAGGCAAACATACACACAAATACACACATACGTATACACATGCACTCACCTAAAACACGCAGTCACAAGGAAAGATACACACACATAGGTACATGTACACACACACACACACACACACACACACACACACACACACACACAAAATGTCCTTTTACAGCTAACCTGTCAACCTATCTTTCCTAAAAACAGAGATAACCCTTTATTTAAAAAGAAAACTAGTAGAATTAAAATTCAAGGAATTCAGCAGTGATATATTTTTATCTAACTATCGGTTATCTTCCAGTCCCAATGTCTTTTATAGGAATTAGTTTTCTTTAAAAAGGGATCCATCCAGTATGAGACAATATAACATTGAGTTGTTTTTTTTTTCCTTTGGTCTTGTTTTATTGAATGGGGTTTTCAGTCTTTGTCACTCAGGAAACGGCTATTTTTGAAGAAATAGTGGGTTTTCATTTTTACAGCCTTCTAGTTGGGTTTGTTTGCTGTTTACTCATGACTACAGCATCAGGAGCTGTTATCTGTTTATGGAACTCTCAGAGTCTTCAATCTATTGAACCAATCAGTAATCATTGGAGATGACCCTAGATTTTCAATACAGAAACTCAGTTCACTCAATCTATGTCCCTTTCTCTTGTGGCAAATTCCTGTTTGTCCACCATATTGTCCTTTAAATCTCCGGGCATCGTTTCCTATACACCTTGGAGCACATTTGTACTAAGTGCTATTTGATGTCTTTGCTGAGCTTACCTCTGGGACTCACACTTTCCTGCTGTTGTTCATTGCTTTTTCTTTTCTTCCCATGGCTTGCGCTTTTGGTTAGAAATTGACACTATGATATGGATTCTGATTCCCACCCCTTCCCTGCCCTTGGTAGTTTCCAGGAATGACTGGGAGCAAGTTAACCCACCTTAAACTACAGATACACACACACACACACACACACACACACACACACACACACACACACAAGTGAGTGGCTAATTTCTCTGCTTGGCTGTTTTATTTTGACCTTCACTTTAAAAAAAATTGGCTTTCTAGGAATTGGCATAGCTTAGAGATCAATAGTAACTTGTGCTGATCCCATTCTCCAGCACCATACCCTCTGGGATCCCACCCTCTACTCTCCTGACTTGTCTGTGTGTGATCATGCAAAGCCCGCCCAGACTTATCTTCCAAGTCTTCCCTTTCCATCATCTTCCGTTTGATCTCCACATCCCTGAAAGGTCTGTTGTACAATTTTAGACTTACACTGTCTAGGTAGAGGAAATGATAACTTCTTAAAGCTTGTAGCAAGAAATTCTAGCCTCTCTGATACACTTGGAATTTATTCTGCAAATCACATATCTCAACTTTCCTAATGCCATGACCCTTTGACACAGTTCCTCATGTTGCAGTGACCCCAAACACAAAATTATTTCATTGCCACTTCATAACTGTAACTTTGCTACTGTTTTGAATACTGATATAAATCTCTGTCTTTTCCGATGGTCTTAGGTGGCCCCTCTGAAAGAACTGTTCAACCCCTTCAAGGGGTGGAGATCCACTGATACAAATCAGCTTCTACCATTCTATGCAGCTGTCCAATTGCTCTCACATCATTCAAATGTCTATCTTTTCTTTGATGATGTAAGATGTTTCCTTTGACATGCACTAACACACAGATTTGGTTTCTGAACTTCTATTTTGTTAGTTTGTCTATTTGTGACTGAGTATGGCACTATTTTAACTGTCAGGAGATTTTTTAGTGTGTGTTTTAATATCTCCTAGCCCTACCTGCATATAGCAATTTTCCTACTGTTTCATGACTGCTTTCCACATGAACTTTTAGTATCATTTTGCTTCACTTCAGAATAAAAGGCATAGCATTGGCTCCATTGGGATTGCACTCAATTTCTAAATGAACTTAAGCAGAACCAACAAACTGATGACACTGAAATATTCTATCCAAGACCAAGGATGCCCTTCTATTGTTCCAGCCTGTGTCTCCCAGACGTGTTTCATGGCTTCATTCATATTGGATTAATGTGTTTCTTACTATTTAGCCTAACATATCTTTGTTATTGTTATTCATTTAAATACACTTAAAATGCTAGAAACATTGACTGTTGGCTTCAAATCAGGTCTAGTAAGACTGAAAGAGCACAGCTGTCAGAATCCATTATACTCACTGGGTTCAAATCCAAACTTTTCCTCTTGTTTAGCATCTGACCTTCAATACATTATAACCTTAACCTCGCTGAGTCCTAAAATCTTTGCCAGCAAAAATGGGAATGCATATTACACAGACCTGAAGGGCTGTAAGGATGAGCTAAGAGAGCCATGTGAAATAGCCCTCACACTCCAAATGTACCATAATATCCTCTTCCTGCACAAGTTTACAAGGGTTGTCATGTTTATAGCATTGTTCAATTACTAAAAAAAAAGTGAGGCATTCCCATTACATGAACAATTTCAGTGACATCATGAGGAATGGGCAGGTAAAGAGAAGATTTAAACATATGACTAGAAAACTCTAGAACAGCAGTTCTGGAAATATCAGATTAAAAAGCTATTTTAGAGCTGATGAGATAGCTCTGTGAGTAGCAGTGCTTGCTGCCATGCCTGGCCACCTGAGTTCAATCCCCAGGACCCACAGGTAGAAGAGGAGGCCTGGCTCCCACAAGTTGTCCTTTACTTCCACATGTACATCATGGCATATACCTGCCATCTCCCAAATACACACAAATAAATAATAGTAACTTTTAAAACTCTCTTGCTGCTTATTTAACATGGAGTCCACCTTTGTACACAACTCTGTCTATGTCCTTTCTGTTGTGAGAATCAAACAGAAGGCATTGGAAAGCAAGAAGAAAGAGAAAGGAAAAAACCCTACTCAATGTATGGCTGCTTTGCATTATGTCATAAATAATCACCAGACATTTGCCTAACCAAGGGGAAGGAAGTTTAGGATTCTTAAGTAACAAAGTTTATCATAATTCAACTGAACAAAAGTGTTCACTCAGTCTAAACAGAGAGAATGGGGACACAGGATTCTAGGTAGGCTGTGAAGTGTAGTCTTGATGCTATATTTAATTGATGATACAAATTGGATTGTATCACATAATGTGATTAAGCTTAAGTTTCTTTATTTTTAAAAGTTTTTTAAAATTATTATATAGAGGCTAGAAGAATGGAGCTGGAGTTTGAAATGTTTGTGAGCTTCCCCACATGGGTGCTAAGAACCTATGCAGTTGTTCTGGGAGAGTATCACATGCCTTAACTGCTGAGCCTCGGTTTTCCCGTTTTTTTGTCAGGAAGGTTAAATGAAGTGATCTTTATGATCTCTTTGGCTTTTTAATTTCTGTGGTTCTGTTTCTCATGCTCACAGTATCAGAAAATGATCATCATCATCAGGCAATTACAAATAAAGTGTGGTTGAATTCCAGAAGATAATAAAATAAAATGACCCCACGTAAAATTGTCACCATTCTTTTTATGCTGTGATCACTGGTTACTGGACTCTAAGCATACACTGTTATGAATTGCACATCTGTTTCTGTCTTGCAGCCCTTCCTGCTGGATCTCTTGGTGAAACCTTGTTGATGGACTGCAAGAGGACTAATGGGTACACAATGAAACTGTGTTATTTATTCTCTTAATATAGGAAACATTCACATATGTGAAGTGTGATTGTTCCTTGGGTTCCTTAGTAATTACTTAACCCCCACTTTAGGACTAGTTCATTAGCAATGAAAATTTTATTCAAAAAGTATAAAACTTGCCCTCTCCAGGCTCCCTGAGGTGGGACTAGGAAGAAGTCCCATCAAATTTCTAACATCGTTTCAAGGTCTCCTGCAGCCTGGGAATTCATTCAAGACTCACAGTCTCCTTGCTGTCTCAAAGCAGCAAAGTCTATTCTTCTGGCTCGATTTTCTGAAAGAATCACCTGTAATGTCAGGTAAGGTGCTTTGAGATCCTAAGACAAGATGATTTGGGTCCATCCACATGGACTTTGGGCAGGTAATGGTGCACAACTCTGAATCTTTTGTTCAGCACTGAGCAACTTTGCGATCCTGCCCCCTTTAAAAGTTGATGTACCATGTGGGGAGCTGGGGACATGCTGCCTTTCAAGACACCAAATGTCCTATTTTTCAGAAAACAGCCTGTTCGTTTCCAAGGCAGCCTTTGGCTGCTGCTCCAGATTCCCTGAGCCAAACAAAACTTCCTGGAGCAGCCGGGCATGCAGGTGCTTCCAGCTCCTCCAGGTTCACACCTGGGGCAAGAACAGAGAGCATTCAAGGTCTCATTCTTTGCTGCCCTGAGGCCTCCAGCTCAAAACTGGAAACACCAGCTTCCCTATGCACCGCCCCCCCCACACACACACACACTACTCACTCACAACCCCATAAATCTGGCAACCCAGGAGGGGCAGTTTCCTCTGGATGTGGTTTTCATGTTACCTTTTTGACAGTAGAATTACTTTAAATTCAGTTTTCTTCTGAATTCAAGACTGAAGGACAAACAGTAATAAGTCCATTCATGATAAGGTTGGGGGTTGAGTCTATATCCCCTAACCCATCCGTCCCACACTCATACAGTAGGACCACCAGCAATAGAATCCTGAGGGTCTTTGCTACATAACCTGAAAATTAATGCAGCCAAAAAGGCATATTTGGATCTGTAAATGAGGTTTAAAAGGAAAACCATGAGACTGTAACACCAGACAACACTCCTAACTGATGGGGCAAGTCCCTCTGTAAATGTTTATCTTATTGGTTAATGAATAAAGAATATAGTGGGGCGCAATTAATGCAGACCACAAAGGAGTCAGAGTAAGTTTGATGAACAGAAGTTTATTAGAAAAAGTATTCACACGACAGAGTTAGTCCCGTACAACCAGGAGAACCATGGAACATAGAGCACCACCTGCGTGGGACCCTCATATTTGAGGTCTTGCTATGGCACTCTAACCACGCCCTAGTGTGCATGATCTGCATCACCTGTGCCAGCCCCCAAGAGGGCGTGGCTAACAATTCCCCTACAATTCCCATTGGTTAATGAATAAAGCACTGTTTGGCCAATGAGGCAGAAAGATAGGTAGGACTAGGAGTCAAGGAGGATTCTGGAAAATGTAGTAAAAAGAAGTCTTGTGATGCAGGCAGGAAGTGACATAGCAGGCAGACTCATATTTAAGCAAGGACAAGCAGGAAGTTGTCCCTTTTCTCTTGCTCCTGCTCTCTGCTCTGGAGTCGCCATGTGACCACCAGGAAGACAGGACGCATTCTGTCTGTATCCACCATAAGATAAGTCTTATGATTATGGTTGATATTTAAGACTGAGCTAGCAGATGAGAAATCCTAGTCATTGGCCAAGCAGCATTTGTACCTAATATAAGTCTTTGTATGTTACTTGGGACCTTAATGTGGCGTCGGGCAGAACTTGGGCAGCCTGTCAGAAAGCACCCATGTGGTGGCAGGGCTCAGGTGGCTTGAAGTAAAGCCTTATCATTACACCTAACCCAACCAAGAGAAGCATTAAAGCTTCAGAAAGCAATGAGGTCATGAAACTAAAGGTACACCATCCTCTCTTGACCTTCATCCACAGCATGGCCTTGACAGTTATGTGAGTTGTCCAGGCTTTGGTTCCTTCTTGAGGTACACTTAATGCTATCGGCCCATTACCTGATGTCTTCCCATATAGCCAGGGGTAAACGTCTTCCCTCCTTCCATAACATTCTATTACAATGAGGGTTGATATAAAAACATCTTTGCAACATAAAACCAATGCCTAACAACATCTCCTGTGAGCCAAAATGCAATCCCAACTACAACTCTATTTAAAATAACTATTCATTCCTTTACGTCTAAACCTGTACTTGCAATTGATTAAGGCCTCTGAATTTTATAACTTTCTATATGATACATTTATTACATCTGCTTTGTAACCTATCCCCCTAAACCTTACTCAGGTAAGGCAGACATTTTTAGGACATGATTTTTAAGTAGTAGCTATGTGCAAATGACATTAGTGCATCCAAATTAAATTGTTTTTAACTCAGTGCATAGTGTCAAACAGATAAACATCCAAATTTGAATTTTGGGGGCTAGAGAAAGTGGTGTTAAAAACATCAACATTATAACAGACTTAAAATCTGAGATTTAGGGAAAGTTAGGCTCATGAACTCATTTTCATCTTAAAACTCATTTTGAGGCTTCTAGATTTGGAAAGAAAAAAAAAAAAGCCAGCAATTCCATGATGAGAAGGTGAGAAGGGAGAGAAACTGTGTACAGAAAACAAGGAGAAAAAGACAATAAACCCTTCCTTAAGGCTGTCCTTTCTCCTTACCTGGTCCCTGTCAGCTTGACTCTGTGTTAATTATGCCGTGCACTTTTATGATTGTTTGTTTTGTACACATCCCTTTCACGCCTGTCTCATTTCATTTTATTCTCACCATAATCCTAGGACCTAAGGGAACAGCCCTCTTTATATCTATGTCTTCCAAGGAGGAATGATGCTCTGTGGAATGGCTGGCCACTCCTGCTGCCAGGCCAGAGAGGTAATCAGAGCCTTCTCTTCCCCTCTTCAGTCTGCTCTGCACTGGTCTCATAAATGCTGACATCCTTGGCCTGGCTGGCTGTTACAGGTGGAGACAAAAGTGCAGAGGGCAGCCACCAGGATGTCCTGGAACAAGAAGTGGAGAGAGATAGGAGCAGAGGTGGTCTATTAAAAAAAGAGGTGCTCCGGGAGTGATCCAGACTCCTGAATGTGGATGTCAATGAGGAGGCCTCTGTACTCTGTGGGCCCCTGGTAGTGGATCAGTGTTTTACCCTGGTGTAAGAAGGGACTTTGAGAGCCCATCCTACATGAAGGGATGCTCTCTCTGCCTGGACACATTGGGGAGGGCCCAGGCCCGGCCCAGGATGATGTGGTAGCCTTTGGGGAGCCCCGATGGAGGGCCTTACCCTCCCTGGGGAGCCAAAGGGAGATGGGGTGTGGGGCTAGTAGGGAGTTGGGGGAGGGGAGGGAGAGGGAAAAGGGATTGACATGTGAAGCAAGCAAGCTTGTTCCAAATTTGGACACACACACACACACACACACACACACACACACACACACACACACATATATATATTGCTCTGAGGAAGAAGTAAGCCAGAGAGCTGGCAAGATGGCAAGGTTATGCTCAATGGCCCAGGGTCATGAGAGTTGTGACCCTTTTAGACATTAACATAGCATCTACTTCTGGCATTTGAATGCTGTCTGTCCTTTGCCTGGTAGCCCCTAGCAGAGGGGATCGGGTCTTTTATTCTGTCATTAGTTTCTTTCATGTATTAATCTCTCTGTGCCTTACTCTCCAGCCACATGACTGCCCATAAAGGATCTCCAAGGACCTTCCTGGTATCAAAGGCTCCTCTGAGGAACACTACCCAGAGGACCATGCTCCTCAGGAACATCCTGATTGCATTCTGGAGACCTACATTCTGCTTCTATTCTTGGCTCTGCCTGACTCACATAGCAGCCCCAGTCATCTTGCTCATGTTGCCTTGGCCTCCACCTCTGTCCATAAGCTGGGTGTATTAATGTGCCCAAAGGCAATACAACAGAACTGCCTAGGCTCACGAAAGTGGTATCTAAGCTGATGGCTGGACTTCATTGCATCCCATTAGTCCCTGAAGCTGCCTTACTTTGAGGCCTTGCCTTGGAGACAACATCCTTCAGAGTCACACCAGAGTCTCAGGACCATCTGGCACCAGCCCTAGTTCCCTGACCTCATCCTGGGACTCTGCCAAGGCGGCTGCTCCCCAGGGGCAACTCCCTGCTTGTCAGCCCAGGCCTGCCAGAGGCTCTCCAGTTAGGTCATAGGTCAGCTCTCTTCCTTGCTCTGTCTCAGCAAGGGGCCATCAACAACCTGAGAAAGTTGTGGTCACAGCTCTGAGAGTCAGTATTCCACGAGTCACCCCTGGAGCATGCTAAGTAGCAACTGCTCCTAAGTGTGCTTGGTAGACAGGTGGGGTGTGGAAGAGGCAGCTCCAAGCTGCAGCTGCTTCTGCATTTCAGATCCCAGGGCCTGCTCCCCATCCTTCAGACATCCTCAGGACTGAGCCCTCAGTATTCCCCCTAATCCATTAACTGTTATCAGGTTAAAGCTTCAAACACAGGGAATAGGCCAGTCCAGGTTCTAGGAATCTGCAATGTAAATGGAACACAGCAAATCTGAGATCCTAAACCATTGCAAGAAAAGAGGAGGTGGGTGGGTGGGTAGGGTCCTGAGTTGAGGCAAGGGTAGGGAGGGAAATCCTGTGCAGGGTTTAACTGCATGTTAAACACCAAGACTGCCAACATGCCTCTGAGCCATTCATAGCCCCCTAACTGTCTGAGATCACCTTGAGGTCCCTTCATTTTCATAATATGTCCCTAGAAGAATCTGGGGTTATAGAAGGTCTCTGCAGCTAAGCCTGCCCTGACAGTTCTCTCCAAGGCGGTGCCACAAGGCAGCTGTAAGGAGCCCCAGCGTAGGGAAGTTTCTCCATGTCAGCTGTCTAAAGGGCTCTGGTGGAGCTGGCACGAATTAGCACTAGACTCTGAACTGTTAGCCTATTTGCAAGCAGTGTTTTATTTAGTCCTCCCAGGCATTGTGCGACATAAGGATAATAAGGAGACAGGCTCACCCAAACATAGTCTGCAAGTACAACAAAGCTGAAGCAGGTCTAAGGTATGGCTCCAGAGTCTGTTCCTGGCCTCCTTATACAAACAGGTTTTGCTAAATGAAGTCTAAATGCTGTCTTTAGGAGGAAGGCAAAAGGTTCAAGCTCTACTGAGGATCCACTCTGCACTCTGTACTCTCCTTCCTGGTTACAGACTAGAACACTGAGACTCAGAGATCATAAATGAGGTGAGAGGCATCCAACTGGGATCCGAATGCACATCTTCTGGGCTGGTGTTGCATTCTTCCCTTCAGATTGATACTGAGAGTTTGTGATTATCAAGTCTACTACAAGGAAGGGAAGCCCTGAGAGTACCATGGGATTAAGGGGAAACAAAATCATTCTGACTAGGCAGTACAGTCCAGAAAAGTCTCTGAAAATCCTCCAAATCCTGGGAGCTGCTGACCCACATCTGAGAATCTCTCTCAGAGCCATTAACCCTGAGATCTGCAGTCACGTGGTTTTTATAAGGGATAACAAATGAAGAGTCAGAAATTTTGCTTATATTCTCCCTCTAATGCTGAATGACTCAGGGTCTCTATTTCCTGAAGTCTGCCTAAAGCTCCTGTCACCACTCTCTACTGATCCCATATCAAAGCTGTCTTTGTCTTGTGACTCCCAGGAAGGTATCCTAACACACTGTTTGGATAGCATGCTGCAAATAGTTTGTTATTAATATTAGATATACCAAAGACAACACTGTTTAAGTAACACCCTTCACTCATAATGAGAAGGGAAGAGGGAAGAAAACGCCAACTAAAAGCTAGGTGTAGCACAAATACCAATTATTGGTGATCCTAGGTAAGTGTAGATAATGGGGCAGACAATCACAAGACAGGACAGTGGGAAGATGACATAGAGGAAGTATTATTTGTGTTAAATCTTGAAGAACAAGGACTACCAGACAGGACACAGTCTAGACAGAAGGTCTTTGCCAACTATATAGCCCCTTAGGAAGTCAGTCTAGCCATACCTCCAGCACCCAGGCAGGCACCTTCCTGATACCCAGGAAGGATGGGTTCTTAGGTAGGTATTTCTAGGAACTGATGGAATATTCTCCTTCCTTCAGTAACTCCTTTAAGAACCCAAGGGTCCAAAAAGCCAGAAAGTCATAGATAGCCCCTGCTGCCATTATTAGGAGTCCCACAAGAAGACTAAGATACACAACTGTCACATATACATGGAGGGCCTAGGCCAGACCCATGCAGGCTCCCTTGCATGGAACTGACCTAGGCCCATGCAAGTTCAATCTCCATCTCTGTGAACTCCTATGAGGCCAGGTTAGTTGATTCTGTAGGTTTGCTTGTGGTGTCCTTCACCCCTCTGACTCCTACAATCCTTCCTCCCTCTCTTTAGCAAGATTCTCTGAGCTTGGCCTAATGTTTGACTGTGGGCAAGATGCTTAATCTTACTACAACTTTATAAGTCATGTTTTGTTGATATCGATGGGGAGGTCTGCCCTTTTCTGAAGAGAAACAAAGGAGGAGTGGATGGGGGAGGGGAAGGGAAGGGGGAGGTGGGGAGAGGGACTGGGAGGATAGGAGGGAGGAAAAAGTGAGGTCTGGGTGTAAAAGAGAGAGACAGAGAGAGGGAGAGAGGGAGAGAGGGGGAAAGGGAGGACGAGGGAGGAAGGGAGGGAGGGAGGGAGGAGGGAGGGAGGGAGGAGGGAGGGAGAGGAAGGAAAATTCCCAAGACTCCAGGCTCAGGGAACTCTACAAAAGAGAAGGTGGAAAGAGTGTTAAGAGCCAGTAGTGATGGAGGGCAGCAAGGTATTAAAGCCTTCTAGACACAACAGGGCTGGTGCACACATGAACTCACAGAGACTGTGGCAGCATGCACAGGGCCTGCACAGGTCTTCACCAGATAGTGTCCTAGAGCTGAAAGGAGAAGTGGACACATATACCCATCCCTAACCCAGAAGCTATCTCCAATTGATAGACACTTGCAGAAGAAAATAGTTTTCTCCAAGAGAGTTTCACTGGGGAAACAAGCCACTCTCGAAGGCAGTCCCAGGCCCAGCAGTAGATGACTAACTCAAATTACTTCAACAGCATCTTTGGAAGTTCTTTTTTTCCCCTGCATAATGTTAAGTCAGGGCATTTCTTTGTTTTTTAAACCTTACAGGTGTTTAGAGTATATATTATAGCTTCTGGTTTGGGGTTTTACGGGGTTTCCAAGTATGCAAATATGTGTGTCTCTGCATCTATATGCATTTCTTGTCATTTTTCTTGTTTGGTTGTTTTGTCATATTCTGATTTATTTATTTCTGTTATTTTGTGTTATTTTACTAATAATCCTTAGGTGCCTGCTTTCTAATGAGAGAGAGAAATGATGTAGTTCGTGGTAGAAGGGCACTGGGGAGGAACTGGAAGGAATAGAGGAAAACATAATCAGAATATATTATATGAAAATATCTATTTTCAATATAAGAAAAATCTAAAAGGAAAGAAAGGAAGGAAGAAACTGAGACCCTGTCCTGATGTCCTGCTATGCTCTGTTCCCTGCCCAAATTTGCCCAGCCATGTCCAGTCCTGCCAACTCTCGCCTATTCTATCCCACCCTAGAAGCTCTGCCAAATTCTGCCCTGGCCTGCCCAGTCTTGCCAGGCTCTGCCCAGTTCTTATGACTTCTACCCAGTCCTGCTCAGCACAGCAAAGCCATGCCTTGCTCTGCCCAGTCCTGCCTAACTCTGCTCACCAGCTAAGCCTTGAACAATCCAGTTCTTGTCTTGCTCCATCCTGCCTGGCTGGTTAAGTTTCACCTAGCCAGCCCTTCCTGTCCATTCCTACCTGACCTAATGCTGCTCTGTCCTGTTAGTCTTGTCCTGCCTGATTTTCTGCTCCATGATGTCCTGCCTATGTAGAGCAGTAATCTTTTCCTCTGGAGGACTCAATAGAAGCCTTCCTTAACAAAGATGCATTTTCCCTGTCTAAGGCTGTATTTGGGAGGACACTATAGGAAAACACCCTGTGAAAGCCACCATAAGATCTTAAGATAGGTTACCATGTATGCTTCTTAGGACAGGTTACCATATGATCACTTAGAACATAGTCACTATATAACCTCTTAGGATATGGTCAACACACAGTCTCTCAGAATGTGGACACTATATGGTCTCTCAGGACACAGTCACTACAAAACCATGTGATTCTCTTGGGACACAGTTACTATGTAGTATTCTCAGGTCTTGATTATCTTATGATCTCTTAAGACAGGGTCACAGTGAGGAAATGGTGGTGTATGCCTTTAACCCCAGCACTCTTGATGCAGAGGCAGGCAGATCTCTGTGATTTCAAGGCCAGCCTGGTCTACAGAGTTAGTTCTATGACAGCCAGGCTACACAAAGAAACCCTGTCTCAGGGGAAAAACAGACATGGGCTCCTTATGATTTCTTAGGATGCTATCACTTAGTATACTGTCAGTGTGAGCACTTCACAGGACACTGTTACTATGTAATCTCTTAAGATATGGTCACCATATGATCTCTTAAGACAAAGTCTCCATTAGATAGCTTAGGACACTGTCTTATGATCTCAGAATATCGTCACTATATGATCATGATGAAAGGCCTCAGGAGAAGAATCTCTTTGAACCTGGTAGTAGGTATCACACATCACACTTCTTTCAGCCAGCAGGATTGTTTCTACATATGACCATTGGATTGATAGTTCTCCTATTTGTTTGTTCATTTGTTTTGTTTGAGACAGGATCTCACTATGCAATGCAGATTGGACTGGAACTCACTCTGGAGACCAGGCTGGCCCTGAACTCATAGAGATCTACCTGCTTTTGCCTCCTGAGTGCTAGGATTAAAGATGTGTACCACCTTTGTCACTGCAGAAACTTTCAAGAAAGGCAGAAAGCCAATGAATGGCCCACCCTTATAGGGACACAGACCTTTGGATGTGCATTTGGGTATTAACCTTTTCCACCTCACAGACAGGAACTTCTTTCTCCCTGTTTCCTCGCCCCACCCCCTATGCTTAACTTATTTTTCTTTATAAACTACTCTGAATTCTTCTAAAAGGAAGCTAGGCAGAAACCATGGGGAGTATTTATTAAGCCCACATTTTGCAGTGTTATGTGGGTATGGGGCCCCCTATATGCTTTCATACATCCATACTAGGCAGTTTCAAAGTTCTCCCAAGACTTGTGGTGTTCTATTCCACATGCAGCTGGAAACTTTCCTCCCAGCAGAGGCAAGAATTTCACTCAGCAGGGAGCAATTGTACCCAGAAGGAAGAACAACCTTTAAGTGCTTAGAAACTGGTTGTGCTCATTGTGGGGACTTTAAGGCATCAGGTTGGAAAAACAGCATCCTCTAAAGATGAAATGACTGACAGCTTTAGTTTTCTTAGATGTAAAGCTAGCAAACTGAGTATCTTAAGGCAGGGGAAGGGGGGACCAAGTAGACACAGGAGAAAGGGAAACACACACAAGTGCATATCAAATTGCATGCAGTGGGCAACTATAGACACTATAGTGTCATCTTCACCATCATTAAAAAGGAGCAGAATTCCTAGGGAACCCACTACAAGGCAACCCTGAGAATATGGAGGAGATATTTACCTCCAAAGATGTTATATTCTATCTAGGGGAAGAAATCAAAGAGGTATTTTAACAACTACATAGTGCAAAGTTCTCTGTGCTGAGTATTCAGTTGGCAATGGGAGACCATATTAGAGTCTTTAATCAAGGAGTATTTAGGGACTCCCTCTACCTCTCATGCAAAGAGTAGATGGGAATATGCATACAGCACAGTACTGGGCCAGTTAACTTGGATTCTGCCAGGAGTCTGGGGTGGACAATTAACAGATGTGACAGAAAGGAAGTGATGAATCAATGCATGGCCACTGAAGAGAGACAAAATTGGAGCATATCTTATTATGCAATGCTATATTTTCTCAGATCTAACCATGGAAGCAGGCAGGGAAATGGAGAATGACAAAGGGGTGTAAGAGAGTCCATCCTCATCTGCTGATCCTCCAGAACCCAGACAATAGGAATCTGGGAGTCCTTTACCCTCAGAGTGTGAACACTCAGCAGGCCTATCAAAGTCTAATGTGGAAAGGTCCTTTCTCACATGCAACACAGGTCTCTGCATTGTCCTTGTCCCTTCATAGAACTACTTATGCTGTACTTTATGGGCAATTTAAGGAATTTTCAGGAGTCCCCCTTGCCCCATAAGACTCAGCTAACAAAGTCTTGGAACAATTTTGATAGATGACTAGCTGAAGAGTAGAAGACAGAGATAAGAATCAACCCTAGATTGTGATCTTAGATGATTAACACAGTCAGTGAGAGAATCTAAGCCTTGACATGTAACTGGTTTTGAATAAATAGCAGCTGTCATTCTTTATGGCCATCATGTCATCACACATTATCATGTCCTCAGCCTACAACTCCTCTCCTTTTTCTCCACGTGGACTACCTTCCTTTTGGTGTGGTGTCACAGAAAACAGTATATATTTTCTATTACAGAACTATCAGTAAGTGATTTTTTTATTATTTATTGCTGTGACAATCACTACTGAATAGACCATAACATCAATTAACAGAATAGGCATAGTTAGAGACAAACTAAGATTGGTAAGACATCCAGTGTGGTGGATTGTAAAACTGGTCCCAGTTTTTTACCAATACCCCCTGGTTTTTATAATAGCATCCTTGACGAATGGCCTGAGAGAAGAGAAACCAGATTTCAAAGTATATGATGCAAATGCATAATGAACGAGTCCCTGAGACTTTTTTAGGGAGACTGTGAGGTCAAAACTGTATGAAGACATTGTGTTGACTTTTTCATGAAGTATGGTGAAAATTGCTAGCATCTTAGCATGAATCAAGGCCAAACTACCCAATGACACAGGTGGACCTTGTAATATTTACTCCATTCACTTACGGGAAAGGAGAATATCTGTCTCCAGAAATTTCCTTGGTGCGGTAGTAGATGGGATTAAAGGTTTTGAATCTTGAGAAAATTGCTGTTCAATACTCCATGTAAGGAAATGGAAAGTAAAACTAAGTTATTTCTGCCACCCACCCATGTACTGAGCTGTCTCAAGGAAAGGCTCTTGTGAGACAGACCGGCAAGCTGCATCAGCTATGCTAGCCAGAGAGTGTCCTTTTTACTTGAAAGAATGACTAACAAACTATGGCTATTCAGATTCCTGTATTTGGCAGATGCTTTGTCAAAACCAAGAAGAGACTGTCACACATAGGGAAACACCTGACAATCCCTGTAGCTAATGATATGATTTGAGCTTTCAAGTCCAAATTAGAATTTTGTAAAACATGTTTTATCAGTCAGTGTACTGAAGACGCAGACTCCTTTTGATGCTTGACAAGCCCCACCTGTCTTTCTTTTCTTGCCCTACATTGTTTAAGCTGTAAGCAAGCCAAGAAAGTCCATGTACTCTCTCTCCCTGGTGCCAACACAGAAGTTTAAACCACACAAAGCTTAGCCATGCACAGAGACATATCCTATCCTGCTCCTACCCCACAATAAAAAATAAAGCTACCCTTTATTTCATTCAAGGAATTTCAGACCTGCTCTTTCCCTTACCATATGTGCAGTGCCATCTTTTTTTGACATACAAGCCAACCCTGCCTGAGGGACTGCTCCTGCCCTCTGAGAGCAACTATAAGACAACAGGCATCATGGGTAGTCTGCTCTGTGTAGTGTGCATATGTTAGGGGTCTTTCTTCTCTGGCCTTTGACTTGCCAACAGCTTTGTGGCCTTCTGGCACCACACCTGAAGCTGCTGCCTGCTGGCCATGCGTCTTCACATACCTGTAAATGAACTTGTCCTTGGAACTATGCTGATCTGTGCTACATTTCTCAGAAACTCCACTGTAGATTTAAATGGTCTAAATAATTGTCCTTTAGGAACAGGGGTCCCAAAATGAGGTTACTACCTTGGGTAGTATGTCATGGTCTATATCTGCCTGAGTATCACAGATAGAACTATCTGTCTTCATTCTGATATATACTAAGGCTGATAGACTCTAGGCTCAGGGAGTGACTCCTACATTCTTATTGTAGTTTATGCCCATCAGCCAGCAGTTGACCTTTATTCTATAGAACTCCAATAGAAAAGCCAGTACCACAAGTAATATATGGGCTTCTTGGAGTTTTGCTCATGTAAAGACTTGTGATGTGCTGAGGTTAAAGGTCTAAGTGCAGTTGGCTTACTGGGCCTCCACAAGACAACATGGCGATGTTATTACTGCTTCTTTTGCCTGCTACAAAAATAGATCCAGATCCCAGTATTATGGTGTGGGGAACCTCAATGCCCTGAGGCATAGACCCTATGACGAGTAGCTCAGAATGCTCACCCTGTTTTCCCAAAGGGGACAATAGAACTATAAATTTATTCAAAGACTGAAAGGGAGTTACCTAAAACTCTGGGGACATCTTATAAGAACATTTAAGTGGTCATTCCAGGTACTCTGAAATCAGAGGCCTCTAGGATTTCAGCACAGGTGGTAACATAGGGTGGCTGTATAAAGTGTGGGAGGAGAAATGCCTAACCCTTATGAAACTCACTGGGATTCCTTGGATAGAGAAGCATAAAAGTGAGATGAGAGAAAAACTTCTTTGAAACATTTTTCATAACTGCTCACCAAACTTTCCTTCAGACAGAAGAGACAGAAATGGAAACAGAGGCGTGTGCTTTGAGCTGATTGAAAATTTACTAAAAGAATTTATTAAACAGGAAGATGAAGGGGAGGCAATTGGCTTTTGCACCTCTATAACATTAGCTAAGAATTAACTTTAGCATCTGTTGAAAGGAACCAACTGGTAGGCATACCTTGTGATCCCAAAATTAATGATTTATTAAGAAACCCATTTAATTTATTAAAACTGTCCCATTAAACATGCCCTCTGCAGCATTCTTAAGCTCATGTCTTCTTTTGTCTCATCTAGTCAGTGTTGATGACATGCAGACAATCCATCCCACCATGGCAACAGAAATGTTCGTGCCTTGCCTAGCTGCAAAACCTTAGGGAAAGACATCAGCTATTTGGGAAAGTTGGCACCATGTGATGGGTTTGTTGCTATTATGTTGAACATGCCAATATGCCAGAAACCTTACCATCCTCAATTAGAGCCTTTGATAATAATATAAGGCAAGTATTTTTAAGAAAAGTTACTAGTTTCTCATGAAGAATGAGATGAAACTCAACCGCTCACCGACCAGTGAAATAATCCAGGGAATAAGAGTTATAAAGGAGGCAAAGGTCATCACAAGAGACCATCCAGCAGTCAGCCTTCCCTAAACAAGACCCACTCACAAAACCTGATGCTGGATATTTGGCAGTGGTAGCTTTTTTAGACAAAGCCTCGTATCATCCAGGATAGACCTGAAGTTGCTATGTAGCCGAGGCTGGCCTTGAACTGTTGATCTACCTACATCTATCTCCAAAGTTCTGGGATTATAGGCATGGGTCACCAAGCCTGGATAAAAGACTTGATACTGGAGAGTCCAAAATCTGAATTTCCCAAGTCATTTAATCTTAGGAACAACACTTGAAAAGTGGTCATTTTTATTTCAGCAGACTATGGGAAAAGCACTGGACCCCAGTACCAGATCACACAAAATGAACACAAGGTGGCTCCCAAGCTCACTATGCCATAGTCCTGTCATCCAATATTCTGATGGTAGGGGATTGTAACCTGCTAATGACTTCCATGGACAATGACAACCAAATAGGGACAGTTTCCTCTTTACCTCTCTGTTGGTTCAACAGTCTCCTTTTGTTTCTTTTTTATCTAAAAACTGTTTCATGTAATATATGTTTATCATATGATCTCCCCTTTACCAGTTTCTCCAAGATCCTCCCCCACCTCCCTATCCATCCAATTTTATGTTCTATCTCAAAAATAAAGAAAATAAAAACAAACAAGCAAACAAAAATGCCAATGAAACAAAGCCTGCAAAAAGTATAAAGCCCATTTTATGTCGGCCAACTATTAAGGGATTGATTACTTCCATAACATTTGTGCTACCACTGCCTTGGAGTTTAGTTGATATACATAGTGACATTTTATTGGAGAAAACTGTCATCTCTCCCTCACCCCCACACACATCAATTGCAAATAGCTTCTTGGTTAGAGTGGGACTTTGTGTCTACTTGCCTTTCTCAGTGCTGAGATTCTGTCTGGTTTGAACATGTACAGATCTTTTGTCTACTGCCACAGTCTCTGTGAGTTATTATGTGCATCAGCCCTGTTGTGTCTGGAAGATACTGTTTCCTTGGAGTCACCCACCCTCTCTAGCTCTTACAATCTTTTTACTCTCCCTTTCACATATATCTCTGAGCTCTGAAGAGACTTATTTAGGGCAGAGTGCTCCAAAGTCTCTTACTTTCTGCACATTGTCTTGTTTTGGGTCTCTGTGTTAATTCCTATCTACCAAAGAATAGCTTCTCTGATGAAGGTTAAACAATGCTCTAATTTAAGGGTATGGCAATGTGTCATTAGGAGTGTTACTTTATTACCTAGTTACTTTTCAATTGCTGTAACAGAGTACTGTAACCAAGGCATCTAATTTGGGACTCAAAATTCTAAACAATTAGAACCTATGACTATCATGAAAGGCAACATGGCAGTAGGCAAGAATGAATGGTGTTGAAGCAGCATCTGAGAGCTCACTACTCAATCCACCAGCATGAGTCAGAGAGCAAGCTAATTTGGGAATAATGTGGGTTTTTTAAACCTCAGAGCCTACCTCCAGTGACACACCTCCTCCAACAAGACCATTCCTGCTAATTTTTCCCAAACAGTTTCAACAACTGAGGACCAACTACTCAAACATATGAGCCTATGAGAGCCATTCTCATTTAAACTACCACATGAAACCATTTTATTGCTATCTTCCTTTAGCATAATGATAGTAGCAGGTTTCCACACAGAATCCATGACTTGTCTAGTCTCAAATTATTTTGACACTTTATCTATGTGAGATATGGGTTTCATATCATAGAGTTGGCCTTGAATTCCCATCCCCCAAAATTAAGGGATTGGTTAGTCCCATAATACTTATGCCACCATGGCACCAGTATATTGTATAGGCAAATTGCTGTTGTAGGGCACAGGGAGATATTGATGATTACTTTTCTTCTCTGGTAGCATGCATGCAAATTACCTTTCAATACCATGAACACTAGTTAGTAGTGGTGAAGTTTCTAATTGGACATAAGCTCAATTTTTCCATGTTCAATGACATAAGTGAGTTGTACTGTTAGTAATAGGGGCTTACTAGAGAGAAACCAATAGCCTTGGTAATAGCCTGTGACCTCTTTGGCCAGAGACTCAACAAGATGTAACCTATTCTCAGCATGAGAAGTTTTATTTAATTGCATAAGATACCTAGATGAGGCATTGTCTCCCTCATTGTATTCACAAGTCTCCTTAAAACTGGCAAGTATTCACGGTCTTCATATAAATTCAACTTATACTTGTACCCAGGGTCCTAAAAAAGTTAACAATGGCACCCCTGTACTTTTAGGAAAATCAAATGAGACTGCCTCATCTTAGCTATCATTATCTTACATTAAACTTTCCTCCATCATAACATTCTCTGCCCCCAAATTTCACATAGTTGGATAATCAGAATGACCTGACCCAATGATTAATAAATTAAAATCAAGTTGTTCTTTGTAACCCCAGTTCATTCCTCAAAATAGGCTCCTATAGACTTTTACACACACATTCACATACACAAATGTATGTATATCCTTCTACCCTTTAAAATAGCTATAGTCTGATGCACTTAGAAACAAAATCAATAAAAGTTAAGCATCATTATTCAAAATTTAATAAAGGAAGGGGTGGTTAGTCCAACATAACCCTTTTTAGTGTTCCAATTTGGTCATGGTACAAACCAGATAGACAGTTTGCTGCTTGTCACAGTCTTACTGCTTTGGTACCCTCAATAAAGTCCCCATATCTAATACCATGGACATCATTGCCTCTATGTAATAGCAACTGCAAAGGATTTTGCTCTCTCATACATTTGGATACTCTATTATCCTTGGTGCCTATTTTGATGGCTTCTCAGTCACAATTTTCCTTCACCTTCAAAGGAGCACAATGTATCTTTACCTGTCTCCCTGTGCAGTGTTTCAGAATCCCTTCCAGAATACCCAGTCTTTGCAGGCAAGCTCTTAACCATATTCAGCTTCCTCCCAGAGCATAGGCAAAACATCACACTAATGACATCCTCCAAGGATATTTAAAGGACATATGCACAGAGAATATATAAGTATTTGCCACAGAACTTTCCCAACTGGGGCTGAGCCATCAGCCCCAGTAGATTCAAGACTCTACCACTTCAGCAAAAATCTGGTCTTTATCTGATCTGACAAAGGATGGACAAGCCATGCCCAATGCAGGGTAAACTCAAATTTCTCATATTGTCAGCCTCTCTGCATTGAAGTAGGCTCAACAGTCATTACTCCTGTTCAGATTTTGGTAGCAATGGATTCTTCTCACCAATCACACTACTTTGGATGGGAGCTCTCTTTTTAAAGAGCCATAACATCTTTCCAAATGAAACTAGTTATTTCATTAATGCTCACCAGGGACCCCATTTCTATAGAGATATTATCAACTTCCTTTCATGCTTCCTGAAGTCTTTGGACCATTTGATGACAAGACTCGAATATGGTTTCCAAAGCATAAAGTTCCAAAGTTTCCTACTACATATAATTAGACTCAGAATTTCTGGCTGCATGCTGGCATCTTCTGAGATGGATAGGAGCTTTCAAATTTTCCTAAACTTAGCAGGGCGTTGGTGGTGCACGCCTTTAATCCCAGCACTCGGGAGGCAGAGGCAGGTGGATCTCTGAGGTCAGCCTGGTCTCTAGAGTGAGTGCCAGGATTGGCTCCAAAACTACACAGAGAAACCCTGTCTCAAAAAACCAAATTTTTTTTTCCTAAGCTCAGACTTTGTCTGGATTTATCAGCTCAGCATTTACCCAGATGCCATTATGTCTTAGAGTTTAGAAGGCAGCAACATAGGGCCAACATGGCCACAGGAGGTCTCCTTATTGAAAGGCAAAAGGGCACTTAAAGAATAAAAACACAACTTAGGACCCCTGGTACATCCTGTATACAAAGGAGAATGATTTATTTCCCTTTTCCTCAACCCACTGACAGAAGCAATGGTTTTAGGAAACACCACCTGTTCTTAAAGACCAACTTATCACTGGAATCAATTAAATTATCAAGAAAGAAAAAACAAATTGATATACTTTACAGATAGCAAATATGACAGAACCCACTGGAAAGTGGTTTGTCTCCATTTTCTTACAGGGTGTGCCTGACAGGAAGGATGGGGTCCAAAGCCAGTGAAACTGGCCAAACCTCCAGAGTCACTTCAATACCAGAGAATGCTCTGACTGACAATCAGTCCCAATAGCATTTTTAAAGAACACTAGGCCATTGCTAAGTGTATGGGTACCTGATACAATCATCATTTTCAGACTTTGTGGGTGGAAACCACAGGAAGACTTCTTTATCTGGTCAACTGATTCCAAGAGGCTCACAAACATGCAAAGGATAAATCAAGGAACCACAGACCATTGCATACACTAAAACCACATTGCTGATGGTAACCAAGGACCATCACCATGTTTCTCATATACAGCTGATTAATATTACTTAAGTTATTCATTGGGCACTTTCTACAAGCCAGGCACATGGTTGGATAATTACAAAGGAAAAAAAGCATAATAAATTTACTGGAAAAGGTGAACAAGAGGCAATAAGGCTACATTGAGAAGTAAAGAGTGAACAGAAGACAGTGATGTTTAGAGAAGAGGAAACTATATTAGGCATGCAAGAGAGAACCTGGATCATTCCAAGAACTGAAAGCTGCTCACTGCAATTACAGAGTAGACTGCTTGATAGCTGATAGAATCAGGAAAACAGAAACCTCTCAAGGCATCTCAAATCAAGGAGATTTAATGGGTGTAATTTTTAACAACTACAGTGGAAAAGTTAAGACAACCAGGGGACAGTGAAGCAACTCAGCCATCAGGATTGCAGGAAGCCAGAGGAAAAGAATCAGAGCCCACGCTGAATTCATCTGGCTGGGGCCACATTGCAGCAATGACTTCCTGGTGGGAGCTGACGCCACAGAAGGAACAGGAAACAGTGCTGACTGAGGTGGGAGAGGGATGGTGGTAATACCCTCCTACTCTTCATGTCTCATCAGCGCCTTTGGTGAGCTGACTGATGTGGGAGCCTGGGAATGCATTTTTCAGGATGATACTGACTGTGACCAAGCAAAGCCTGCGAAGAAAACATGGGAAGGCAAATGGGAAATCCACACTGGAATCCTCAGGAAAAGATAACATCAGAAAGGAATCCTCAGTCAGATCAGTTAGGTCTTCTATGTTCTTCATCGTAGATTAATGGGGATGCACTGAAGTATTTGAAGATGGAAGCAGATGATTGCCTTGAAAGGTTACTATATCATTTTATATATTTTTCATTTTAGTTCCTGAGCATAAAATTGCAAAGGCTTCATTATAGTAGATGCAGCATGAAAACACTGATGCCCCATTTAGGTTACACTGGTTGTCAGGGTGGATCTGGAGACTAGCAACAAGAAGAATGAGGCATCTGGGAACCATGTCATCCAAGGACCCATCTGAGGGTATCAGTCACATTTTGCCTGGAGAAGAGCGTTCGGAGGGGAGCCATGACAGCTGTCACAGCATGTGAAAAGCTGACATGTAAAGGAGGCATGGTTTGATCCCAATTTTCCAGAAGGAAGAACAAATAGTTCTGGAAGGTGGCAGAAAGGCAGATTCTATCTCAGTTTGGAAGAGAGAACTTCCTAACCATTAAGACCCTTTCAGTGGTGAATGCCCCTGCCTTCTCCCAAAAGGTAGCAGGTGCCAGTGAGGAAGGGCAATCCATGGGGAACTTCTATTACTTGGAGCAGATTGTGGGAGAGTGCAGAATGTCAGTAGCTTAACCTAGAGGAGGTTGAGTCACCCATACTGTGGGGGAATAGCAGTCTGATCCCTGTGGTTATCAGTGTGATAGTGATGGGGACATTACCATCCATGACCTCCACTGAGGAGGCCCTCTTGGAGCTTCTATTTCCAAGAAAAGTGTCCCTCCACCATACATTGTAATGGCCAGGACAACTCTCAAAGAAACAGTGTTTAAAACGATGATACTCAAAAAGCAAAACACCAGAAATAATTTAAAAAGAACATAAGAGCAACTATAAAACTCATCCTCCTAACAATGTGTGTACTGCCCACAAGTGTGGTGGTCCTAGTGAGCATGTGCTAGTTGCTCACCTAGTTTCACTCTATTGTCCCCTCAAATAGCACCAAGTTTCCTGCATGTGCTGTGTCTGAGGTAGGGAGTGTCTCACCCTTGGACAATTCATATAATCAGAGGCTCAGGAAATGTTTGCCGAAAGACTATGCAGATTAGCACACTCTTACAGTGTGAATGTCAAATCTCCTCCATAAGCTCATGTGTTTGGATCCCTGGCTTCCAGTTAGTGGTGCAGTTAAGGTAGGTTGGGGAACCTTTGGGACGGTGGCCTATCTACCAGATGAGGATTGCTGGGAAAAGGCTTTGGAGGTGATACCTGTTTCCCGTTTCTGGTGAGGCTCTGTGGTTCCTGGCCACCAAGATATGAGGAGCTCTCAGTGCCATGAACTCCACACCTTCACCACAATGGACTGAAGCCATGAACCAAAATGAACCTCTCTCCTCCCCTAAGCTGCTTAGAAGCTTACAGTGAAGCAGAAGTCATTAGCACACAAGAATGGTGAGTTGATGTGATTTCTTATGGAAGGCAACCTAAGCCGACCCTCTGTGTTATTAGGAAAAGAAGGCTAGTCTACTAGCCAGGATGTTGAGAATCAAATTCCTCTGTTTAGATGGAAGACAAGTGACTCAAATGTCCTTTTTAAACAGGAACATTTTTTTCTCTGTCTATGCTGCTTCCTCTCTGGAGACATAAAAACACAATGGCAATGTGGAAATAATGGCCCAGGTTTCATGGCTTGTGAAAGGTATTTTATTCTTTCAAATAAACCCTTCCCCCATACACTCCTTATTTTGTTGATTTGTCTTATTATCCTGATGGTGTAAAACACTCCCTGAGCTTCATTTGCTGTGTCCCCATCTAACACGGTAGCAAGTTGAAGCAGGCATAATCCTTCGTTTTGGCTAGCAACCCTATCAAGAGGCTGGCTTCACTGAAGACACACTGCTTATGGAATGGTTCCAGCTTGACCCAGAATAAAGTAAGAATTGTGAACATCACAGAACCAGCTCCAAAACAAAAGACGCAACTTAGAGATGTCCATAACACAAGATGTCTAAACCCCTTGAAGTGTGAAACCTGGCCCCCAACCTCCAAACTCCCAGAAAGAGCCCACCCAAGGAGGCTCCACTCCCAAGTCCAGTCACTTCACCTGCAACAGGGCAGGGAAAGCTTGCTGGAAAACACTGTCCCTTTGGGGAAACATCCCTGGCCCTACAATGGCAGTTTTCTGTTGAAGCGGCATTTTCCCCAACACATTATGCAAAGGCAAGTTGGAGAAGATGCTGAGGACTGTTATTTCCTAATTTGATTCTGCCATTTCCAGTAATGGAAAACTGCACCCCAGCTATCCATCTTAATAAGTGACAGTCGCATTTTGTTACAACTTCCTTAAATAATTTCTTGTGGGTTTAGAAGGAGGCGAACAAACAAGAAAGAGTGCTGGTTTATGCTCTCTTGCATGTCAACATTTCAGGAGCCATTAAACAATGCAAGAGTTCCTCTCTGGTTGAGAATTAAGTGATCAACCTACGCCAAGCCAAGCAGTGTTCCCAAAAGCACTCCTCATTGGTCCAAGGCACAAAAAAAGAAAAAAGAAAAAAGGCTGTTATGTGTGTTGGCAAATGAGTAATAATAGTTAGTACATATGATTTGACAATTTATATTGAACTGTATCCCTCCTCCACAACACATTACAGGGTAGGGAAAGATAAATCTGTAAACGGACAATTCCCAACTTGGTAGCCACTTGCAGGCAAACAGGTACGTAAAAATCCAGTACAGCAAAAGAACAGAACACTGGATTTGGAGGATTTCAGGTCTGGTCTCCTTACTATTGCTTATGAGCCTCATGACCTTGACAATACAATGACTGTCTCTCCAGGCGTTTCCAACCTCTATACTGTGATAACATAGTACATGTCAAAACAACTTCATGGGATTAGCATGAGGATTAAAAGAGACAATAAAAAGAATGTGTTAAACTATAAACATTCACAAAGACACCATCATAAAGAAAAGAATTCCTTCTTCCCTCCATTAACCCTCCTTTCTTTCTCTTTCCCCTTCTCTTCCTTTCTTGCTTTCTTGCAATCTTTCTTTCTTCTTCATTTCCATATCTCCAGTGTGCAGAACAATAACTAGTCAGTAATATTGTTTTTTAATTTGAAACTCTACAGTTAATCTTATGTGTCAACTTTACTAGGTCACAGGATGCCCAAATATCCAATCAAATATTATTCTGAGTATGTCTTCGGGGATGTTACTGGGTGATCTTAGTATTTGAATAGTGGAGTAAAGTAGTTTGCTCTCTCAGAGAGTGTGGCCACCATCCAATCAGCTGAGGACATGAACAGAGTGAAGTAACTGAGTCAGAAGGAACTTGACCTGTCTGGCTACTTGAGCTGGGACATCATCCTCTGCCCTTAGACTGGAACGTAATCCATCAGCTCTCCTAAGTCTCATGACTTTGGATTTGGACTGGAAATTATGCCACCAGCCCTCCTGGGTCACCAGCTCACAATTTCAGAGTTTTCAAGCTGTATAATATGTGAGCCAATTCTTTATAATAAAATATAGAAATATAGGAGATGGATAGATAGATAGATAGATAGATAGATAGATAGATAGATAGATAGATAGACAGATCATCTGCCTGCTGAATCCTGTTTCTCACAATAAACACAATACAATGAAATGAAAGAATAATAGTACATAACTTAAAATTGAACATAAGTGAGACAAATGTAATGAGAATGTAACTCAGGGCATGGGATTTCACACTTGAACTCCAAGCAGGACCCTTCAAGGTTACACACTTTATCTCAGCACTGTTGTTCTGCTCTCTTCTGAGCCCTTATTATGTGCTTAGCAGTGTGCATGCATTATCCCACTTAATCCTCACAAGCCTGTTATTATCTGTTCTCTGCCCTCACCTAGGAAACACCAACTGTTAGGAAATTATATTCACTTACCTACCATCACAGAGCTGGTGATGGACTGGTGTGGCCATATTTAATTTTTTGCCACTACACCACCATCTCCCACTTGCCTCGATGGTGGAAGAATGTTGACTATATAATTTAACATGGAATTTTAATATAACCCAAGCCAAGTAGACTTAGACATAATGGGATGAACTGCTCTACAACAGAAAAGCACACTGTCAAAGGGTCTTCAGTGATTTTGGTTCATATTTCTGTTCCATTTCTCTGGATCTGTTCTTATCCATGCATCTCAGCCTGGCTCCCCCATGGAGCAAAATCATGACAGAGGATCTAACACAATGTTCATGCCAAGATCATACAGAGGTAAAGGGGAGATGAATCATCCCCTATGGAACCTAGGGCACACAAGGAAACTCCATCCACTCTTATTTGGACCAATCCCAGAGGAGGTCACGATATGGCCATACATCAATTGGTGTAAACTAGGTTCATTTCCTGGCACTACACAACACCCAGACAAAGAGGAGGAAATTGTATTAATTGTCCAAGGATAAGGTGATCTGTACCTCAGCTACACCACATACAGAAGAGTGGAATGATACTAGTGTGCAACCCACTCTAGGACACCAAAATCACTATACCCCTCACACACACTAAAGTGCCAGGGCTCCTGAGTAGCAACCAACAGCCTTTATTTGCTCCTTCCTCTGAGCCAGATATGGCCTGACCACTCTGCTTCCTTCCTTCCTACCTTCCTACCTTCCTTCTTTCCTTCATTCCTTCCTTCTAATCACAGTGATCCAATAGACATTTAAAAAACAAAAACAAGCAAACAAACAAAAACCCTACCACACATGAGCCCCACTGGATTGACATTCCAAAGTAAATACAGCCTCATTCTGGTCTCCAGAAGACTTGCAACAATAGAGCTGGCAAATGACCACAATGGATGTATCAAGGAGGAGGAGGCACTTGCTCAAAGAGATGGGGTGCAATGTGCACAGAAGTCATACATGGTCTCAGAAGCCTGAAGCAGACCCTTTGACCCTTTCATCTCTACTGAAATCTGCCCAAACTACTAGCTGTTCCTTTAAAACTTGTTTTATCATCTTTCTTAATCCCCTTGGACCACAGCCTTCTTCTCTATTCTTTTTCTCAGACTTTGAGCCTCTTGACATCTGTGGTGCTTGCTCTGAGGGTTCCCAAGTCAACCCCTCCCTCTTCTCTCCTTGGTGTAGCTCTCATTTATTCATGCTCAGCATACTCTCAACTGCCTTTCATTGTGGACACAGGGGAGGGGCTGACTTTAAATATTCTTATTTGTAGCCCGCCTGCAGCATAGCTGTTGTTCAATATATATCTATTAACGATAGTAGCTATATTGATAAAGGATTCCAATCCCTGGAGCTGTTAATCAAATGCTTTTTGACTACTTTTAAGTTCATTTCATCCTGAAATATTTATAGTTCGCAATCATCAGCAAGTTGCCTAGTTGCTTATTTTCTACTTGCTTGTAGAGTGAGATTAGCAACTGGGCTTCTCCTTTTCTATAGATTTTTCTTAGTCTTAGAAGCTTAGATGTTCCCTAAGACTCATGAGGTTAGGAGTGAGTCATTTTCACTACCCACATTTTAATGGATGGAAAAAAATGCAATATACTGAAATACAATACATTGTCTAGGGAAGCAATAGCAGAACCAAGCCTGCATTTCAGTTTCTTGGTAACCCTTGCCTGTGCTCCTGGGTTTTCTCCTCCCCTCTATCATCAGTGTCTTCTAAAAGGTACAGGTGAGAAAGAGCTGAGCATAGCAGGCAAGAAGAAGAAAGGGAGGGGAGATTTGCTGAGCACTTGCTACATCACATCACCTACGTGGTCACAGATTTTCTTGTGAACCGTATTATTTACTCTGGTCTTTGACAGCTATCATTATTCTCCTTATACAGAAATACAAGAAGATAGAAGAGCCTGGTCTGGTGACACAGGCCTGCAACCCCAGCTATGTGAGTGATTGAGACAGGAGGATGGTAAGTCTAAAGCCTACCAGTGGGTTCTAGGCCGTCCCAGGCAACTCTGTGAAAAACCTGTCTTAAAATAAAAAGTAAGGCCAGCCTACGGACAAGAGTGGACCTGCCCAGACCAGAAGGCCCACACTGAGTCTGGACACACGACACCCCTGTCCACTATCTGCCCTCTGTCCTGCGGTGGGTGCCCGAGCCTCAGGTGACTCTAGGTGCTGCTCTGCTCCCCAACCTCCCCCATCAACTCCTGCTTGCTTCTGCCTGAGCCCACCTGGGCAAGAGTGGATCTGCCCAACCCGGGAAGGCCCACCCTGAATCCGGACAAACCCCACCCTTGCCCACCCACCACCCTCTGCCATATGACTGCTGCCAGAGGCTGAGCACTCTGCCTGCCACCAGAGAGAGGGAGACACCCCACCTTCACTCACTAGAAGAAGGGATGGGAAGAAGACAGAGTAAGAACACACTCAACAACAGAAAAACCAATATAATACCACCAGAAACTAGGGACTCCACACCAGCAAGATCTGAAAAGCCCAATACAGAGGATGAATAAGAGATGGACCTCAAAAATTATCTTAGGAAGATGATACATCCTTTAAAGAGGAAACAAGAAAATCCCTTAAAGAAATAGAAGAAAAATCAAGCAAAGAATTACATGAGGTGGAGAAAAAGACAAACCAAGAAATTCAAGAAGTAAACAAATCTCTTAAAGAATCTAAAGAAAGCCAAGAAAAAAACAACCAAAAAAGTGAAGGAAGCACTCGAAACAGTTCAAGGCATGAAAGCTGAAATAGAAACAATAAAGAAAACACAGAATGAGGTGATGCTGGAGACAGAAAGGCTAGATAAACTATGGAGACAGAAAGGCTAGATAAACTATCTATTTAATTAAAGATGTGAGTATAACCAATAGAATTCAAGAGATGGAAGAGAGAACTTCAGTTGTTGAAGACTCTCTAGAGAATATCCAATCATCGACCAAAGAAAATCTCAAGTCCAACAAATCCCTAACACAAAATATCCAGGAAATATGGGACACTGTGAAAAGGCCAAACCTAAGAATAATAGGTATAGAAGAAGGTGAAGAAATACAGCTCAAAGGTACAGAAAACATATTCAACAAAATCATGGAAGAAAACTTACCCAACCTACAGAAGTATATGCCTATGAAAGTACAAGAAGCTTACAGAACACCAAACAGACTAGACCACAAAAAGAAGTCCCCTGGACCCATAATAATCAAAACACCAAACCTACAGAATAAAGAATAAATAATAAGAGCAGCAAAGGAAAAAGTCCAAGTAACATATAAAGGCAGACCTATCAGAATCACACCCAACTTCTCAATGGAAACTTTGAAAGCCAGAAGGTCCTGGATAGATAGCCTACAAACAAACACTCCTTAGTGTTGGCATGGATGCCAACCTAGACTACTGTGACTGTGTTACTTCATCAATATGATCTTGTTGTATTAGCTTGGCCACAGACTATTGGTCTTACAATAAATAATAATAAATCAAACACATACACACACACACACACACACACAATCACTCAATAAAATTTGTGTTATTCTAGAGAAACCTGACTAATAAACGAGGAATTCTGGCTTTTCTTTTCAAACAAACAAAAAAATGTAAGGCCAGGCATTGGTGGCACACGCCTTTAATCCCAGCACTCGGGAGGGAGAGGCAGGCAGATCTCTGTGGGTTTGAGGACAGCCTGGTCTCCAGAGAGAGTGCCAGGATAGGCTCCAAAGCTACACAGAGAAACCCTGTCTCGAAAAACCAATAAATAAATAAATAAATAAATAAATAAATAAATAAATAGTAAAAATAAAACTAGAGGACTGGCCTACAGAGGACATTTATATTACCCCCTCTGAGGCTCAGGAAACATAACAGAAGAGAGGGTGGAAGAACGTAAGAACCAGGAAATTAAAAGGTGTGTTGTGAAATGCGGTCTTCTAGATTTGATATGTAAGACCCTTGGAAAGCTGAGGCTTCCAGAATCTTAGCCCAGAACTGCGGCCACCCCAATCACAGAATGGAGGCGAAAGCTTGATGCACCTCCAAGATGGACTCCACTCAGGTGAGGGGTGGTCGCAAATCCAGGACGAGCCCCCAAATGTTAGACCCGCAGAAAACTCTAGTATCCGGGATCCCGGGCCACGACTGCGGTCACCCCAATCACCAGGCCGATTCGAGAGATTGCTACAAACTGCACGAGGCTTTATTGTAATTTAACGAGCTAACCCCATGTTAGCTCGGGTCTTTCACCCACCCGCCATGGCGGATGGCTAGAAAAGATGGCTCCTAGGGCCTCCCAAGAGATCTTATAAGACAGAGTAAGGGGAGTGTCTAGGGGTATGCACAGGCTCACGATTGGTGTGCCTCCAGGCTTGGAGGGCTTACCCTGTGTTGATTGGTCAACTGGTTGCTATGGCCCATAGGCCCTCCCAGGGTGGTTGCTATGCTCTCTACATCATTGCTGTGTGCTTGTCATTAAGCACACCCAGAGTCATAAAGCATAGCGCCACCAGCTAACTTCTGATTGGTTCCTCGTCACAGGCAGGCATCTGACTTTCTAGTGACTGACTTCTGATGGGTTCCTTGTCACGAGACAGGCATCTGACCTCTAAGTGACCAAGGCAAGTTTATGGCAAGCACGTGTTCGGCTGTTATGGCTGCCGAAAGGGGAGCAGGTCCCTTCAGATAGACTCTTGCTCCCATAAATTCACAGCAGTAGTGACTATCTACACAAGACTGGGCTCCTCAAAGTTCCATCATGGGTGGGAGAGGGACTCATATGGCCCCACCCCTTTCTGTGGAGCTATATGTATTTGGTGGCTGCTGGAGAGGGGAAAACATATTTGTCTGTCATATAGCCACTAGTAAGTGGCCCTTTTTCTAATAAATAAGCCCCCAGCCATGCTCATGCAGGCAATCCTAGTTAAATGCAATGATCAACAACAACAGAAAACAGGAGGGGGGGGTTGTGAGGGGGAGGGTTTAATGGAAGGGAGAAAGGGATAATAGTAAGATAATAATTGTGAAAATATTAGCAAAGTGCTACGTGTGTATAAAATTATGAAAGAGACAAGTATTTTTAAGTAGAGGGTTTAGTATATAGTTCAGTGGTAGAGCCCTTGCCTAGTATATCCAATTCCCTAGGTTTAATCCCACTTACTGATGCCCCCAAAAAGGAAATAAGAAAATACAGTTGAAATCATGTATCTAACTTGTCCTGGTCTAATAACAGCAAAACTGAGAGTTAAACCTCATCTTCAACCCAAACTCTACCCCAGCCTTTGCACCATTGTGTCTCCTAGTATCACCAAGTCCATGCATTTGAAAGTGCTTTGGAAACAGCATCTGGGGGATGTCTAAGATGAGCATCCCTTGTGTCTAGGCTGCACCATCTTGCTGTGGTGTCCTCTGTTAAAGACTTGATGATGGTGGCAGATGTAGCTTTGGAAATGAGTACTTTCCGGTCCTCCAGCTGTCACTATCTGGCCAAGTGACCTTGAACAATCCCACTTATCAGAGAACATCAACGAGGAGTTTTAAGCTGACAGGTGGATAGATAATTGAACACTCGGTGGAGGAGCCTGGTGATTACTTCGGCTCTCTTTGCATCTGATAATCTTAAAGATACTTGAGAGTTTAATGAAGATCTTAGGAGTGAGTTCAGACTTTAGCTGTTGTGCTAGCACAGTTGCTGAGTATAAAAAACCCAGAGTTTGGAACACCTGCTTACAGGAGAGTCAAGGCTCAAAGGACTGTTCTGCTCTGGGTGGACTGTCACTGGCTAGTGCCAGGGTAATACCTAAAGAATTAACCTTCTTTCCAAGAATCAGCTGGAAATGAAATCACAGGACAAGGTGGGGACCAAAGGAATCTCTAGACCAGAAGAGGGAGGAAGGGAGGGAGAGATGGAGAGAAGGAGAGAGGGAGGGAAAGACAGAGGGGAAGAAAAGGAGGAGGTTTCTATACATTCATGAACCTCACCCCTCCCCAATAAGAAGTGAAACAGAAGTCAGTGTGGAGTAGAAAGGTATTGGGTTGGCAATGTGCATTGATTCTATAGTGGCCCATGAGTGACACTAGAGAGCACATTCCTTTCCCTTGTGCAAAATACAGATAACAAACTTCATTCCAACTCTCTCACAAGGCTACCCTAAGAGTTCAGTGAGGTAAACCAGAAGAGGAAGGACAGGTTATTATATCACTAGGGGGATTCAGATTACTTGACCTGCCACTTTAATTCTTTCTCACTGGGTGGGGAACAATACAATTGGTGTGTAACCCTGCTTACTTCCATGACTGGACCATTTTAGAGGGGAAGGGCAGCTAACAGAAGTTTCTGGAGACTCTATTAAGCAAAGTTGTAAAAGGGTATAAAATTGTTAGACAGATTCTCATCCACTGTAAAGACTGAAAACACATACCTCCACTCTCATCCTGCCCTTGACAGTAAAGCTACTTTGAGAGTTTGGCAGGCAGAAAAATCTCTACCCAAGTCTCTGCCTCCTAGTCCTCAGACCCTGTGAGCAGAGCAGAGACTTCTACAGAAAAGAGGGCTGAGTTTATACACGGAATGGAGAAGATCCTGAGGCCTGTGGGATGGCCAATGGGATCTCAAGATCCTGAAGTGTGGAAGAGAGGACAAAAAAGTCATCACAGAAAAGACTCTGTAAGGAAGACAAGGCCCTAGTAACATAATGTGTGTGCTAAAAATTACACCGGGTCCTCTGGAAGGGCAGCCTGTGCTTTTAATAGCTGAGCCATCTCTCCACCCTGCCCCCAACACACACTCGTGCACACACTCACACACACACACACACACACACACACACAGAGAGAGAGAGAGAGAGAGAGAGAGAGAGAGAGAGAGAGAGAGAGAGAGAGAGCTCATTCTTTAAAACCACTTTTCATTCTCTCATGGTTCCCTCTCTATTTTCACTACCTCTGTCCATCACTCCCATGTAAGAATAATCAGTCTGGGCCTGGAGTTGGTGGCCTCTAATCCCAGTACTCAGGAGGCAGAGGCAGGTGGATCTCTGTGAGTTCAAGGCAAGCCTGGTCTACACAGAGAGAAAAACACTGTCTCAGAAAAAAAAAAAAAAGAATAATCAGTCTCTTCTCATTAAGCAGGGTACAGCCCTCCTCCTCTCTCCAGCACCATGTTCAGGTTTAAAGCTCCCTGTGCCCCAGCTGTAAAGAATCACCATGACCTCTGAATAATAGAACTTTTTGCTCAGTGGGGACTTCTAGGCTCTGGTATCTTTCTGTCCCAGAAAAAGGTTCAGTCTGGTTTTGTTTATCTGTTTATGTTTAGAAATAAAATTGAACAGCACAGGCTTTGAAGTTCTCTTTTCTTTCCTTTTGTTTTTTGTTTTGGTTTGGTTTGTTTTGGTTTGGTTTGGTTTTTTTTTTTGAGACAGGGTTTCTCTGTGTACCCTGGCTGTCCTGGATTTCACTCTGTAGACCAGGCTGCCCTCAAACTCACAGATCAACCTGTCTCTGTTTCCTTATTGCTGAGACTAAAGGCATGCACCACTATACCTGGCTTGAAATCCTCTTTCTATAAACCTAACTTTTCTTCATATTCCTTGGAATTTTGGAGAAATTATCATTGTTGGTGATATAAATAGCCCATACTTGTGTTCTCCTTCCAAACACTATCCAAGTCCTCTGATATCAAGCCAGAGGTTTAAACCATTCTTTAGAACTCTCTCAAAACTGACTACATCACTGAAGCATGATGTTCCCACATCAGCTATGACTTCAGGGCATTCACACTAATCTCTGCCCACTCGTGTTCCAAAAGAAAAAAGAATTATTGACTCAGAACCAATTGGTCCCACTGCTGGGACAGTTATCAATCTGTGGTACCAACATGTGCTCCACTGGGACTCCTAATCTGTGCTCAGTCCCCACCTCACTGTGTCAGTGGCAACTTTAAGTTTAGTCACTAATGAGGCATTCTGTCCTCACGCAGGTTTGACTTAGCTCCCCAGGATATGACATACTATGTGCCATTTGGGGACAGCTTTCATGTCTGTGGGCCATCACTAACAAGACTGTCAAATCCCAATAGGTGGGCACCAACTCAGTCCTACTCATAGTCAAGGCTGAGTAACTGGGTCCAAACCCAGTCTCTTAGCTGAGTCAGTCATTCTCTGCTGAGACCCTGATACCGCCCCACGGACCCCTCAGGGATGAGGCCCTATGTCTATCACCCACCACACCCAGCTTCTGTCCTTCAAAATGTTCTTCTTCATATGACAGTTGCAATATCTTGAGCCTGTTGGATGGCAAGCACTTCTATCAACATTCATCTCTTCCCAGGCAGCTCAGCAATTACTTTCTAGCAAAGCAAAAGCCAAGAGACCCATTGTTTCCTGGGGGCCTGAGACTACTGCCTCCTGCAAAAAGCTCCTGGATGAGGGAACAGAGGCCTGGGGGAGGAAAACACTAACTGCTAACTAAATAGGTTTGGAGTACACACCATTGCTATTTCAGTAACTCATATTGCCACAAATTACTACAGTTGCAGGAGAAAAGCTCTGCTTTAAGTATTCTCATCACCCTTTCTCCCATAGGACTGTTGGAAAGGCCCTCTGGTTGCCTGTGATCTGAGTCATCACAGTTCTTCTACTCACCAATATGCTGCCTTCATTTCTCCTCTTGCTAGGAGTGGTTTCATTTGGTCCTTGCTCTCTTACAAGAATGTGGGGTTCTTAAGAGCAAGGTCTGAGTTTATCTGTGGAGGACAGGTCCCAACAGGAGACAGATGGTTCAATGAAATCAGATAATGTAAACTGTTAGTTAACAGAGGTACTAATACAAATACAAAGGTGTAAGAAGGATGCAGGGGATAGTTTGGGCATCCAGAGCTGGCAGACATAGGGAGGGATGAAACAAAGGGTCAGGTTAATAGCACCCAGAAGGAAAGAATGGGACACAGTCAAATACCAAGACAAAATTATCTGAGAGGTATCTGTGAAATGTCACTCTCCTAGCTTCAATATCTTCTGGTCAACTGTACTCTTTACTGGCCAAAGTCAACCAGACCTGAGGCTGTGGATACCACAGATGTCATCAATTCTTTCCAAGCTTCCTGGAGTCTCTGTGGGCACTAGATGTTGTGAGGTCCTTGACTTCTTCTAAATCAGCTCTGCCCTTTCCTTTGTGAGTCTTACAGTCCAGACATGACAGAGGGAGCCTTACATGGGGCTTCATTTCACTGCAAGGCCACAGTCTGCTATGCTCTGCTTCCCTTTTCCACATTGAGTCACTGGTGACTCCAAGCCCTAACTTAGTGTGAAATACCACTCCATTATTTATAAGCTATCTTGCAACTAGCATGGGTTATTTGAGTATGGACTATAAACCCTGTAAAGGCAAGATTTGTATCTTGTACTTTTTATGGCTATAAATATAGTATGATGTCCATATGGGCACTTGATACTTGTCAAATAGGTGAGTGAGCCACTGAAAAGATCTTTAAGTGAGCACAGTGATCAAGCTCCAGCTGTGCCTTGTTCCTATAGAGATTTCTCAGGGACATAACCACCTAGAATCAGGCATGGTTTCCAGTCTCACTCTTCCCCTCCTTATAATAACTGAAGCATGAGAAGTAGCCCCAGACAGGCTCCAAGAGTGGAAGATTCTTCTGGGATGTATAATTTCTCATTTTTATATACATAAAAATCATTATTAAGTCTTTCCTGGATTCCAGGCATATCAAGTTATAGACAGACAGATGATAGCTAGAAATATAGATAGATAGACAGATAGATAGATAGATAGATAGATAGATAGATATAGAAATAGATATAATGGGGTAGCTATCAGGCATATGAACTAACATAAAATCAAATGGTTTAATATAGTAATCTTTTTAAGAGTGACATTAGAAACTCACAGAGACATGGCTGAAGGGGTCTTGCCCACCTCCTCAGCTTGCTCCATTAGCATTAAGAGGGTTTTCTGCATTGATTTGGGACATTTTCTGACTCCACTCTGGAGGAGGCCTGAAGTTATGAAAGTTGATAGGAATACAAATATTGCTAGTTTTCATGATAAAACTAGTAGTGGAGAATGTAACTGTGGTAATAGTTGGAAGCAGACTTGCCTGCCTTCTCCCAGAGGTGCTGGGTACACAAGTGCACTATGGGTAGGGGACAGAGCAGGACTTCCTGACACAAGTTCTTTCAAACAAATCACGCAGGAGCCACACATTCCTCTGAGCACAGTGAGGGAGTGCAGAGAAGAGGCTGCAGTGGAGCCACAAGAGAGGACACACACACACACACACACACACACACACACACACACACACACACACACACACACACTCACTCACACTGCATACCCATTTGCTCATCAAACATATCACTGAGCCCCTCTTGCCCTGTGCTAGTTGATTCACAGATGAAAGAAGAGGGGGCTTTGGTTCTCATGGAAATCATCCCCTCAGTTGCAAAAGCAGTTACAGCTTCCTGAAGCTTAGCATTACAAGAGGAGGCGTGATTTCACATAGATTCTAAACAAGAGCATCCGTCCATCTACAAAGGGCCTTTTTCTATCCTTTGTGTCTGGTGAAGAAAACCCAAAGGTGGCATCACTTGCTCTAATAGTGCCTATCCCCCAGTCTTACACAGTCCTAATCACCACCTTGGGGTGCTGAAAAGGAACTGAGTTGTCTTCTTTAGAGAGAATGGGGTAATTAGTTGTTTCCCTTATCTTTATGGCAGCTAGGTGGTCCCCTTGCACAGTCACATCCTATGTCCCTCCTGTTCCCATTGCAGTGTCTCCTCTCCAACAGGAAGGGCCACCAGGCTTTTCCTTATCTCTTCCAAAATCCCCAGACTCTTTCTCAGAATAGATTCGACTGATATCCCAGGTCTCTGAGCTTGGAAGGACTCTGAATAAATGAGTACTGTCCTCAGTGTAAGTTGGTTTTCCTGAAACTTGGCACCAAAATTAGGGAAGACATAAAAGGAGGAGGAGGCTATGGGGAAGAAGAGTTTTATTGTGGGAGGAAGAGGCGGGCAAGAGACGGTAATAGGGAGAAAATGAGTAAAACCCATTATGTACATGTATGAAACTACCAAGTAATAATAATAATAATAATAATAATAATAATAATAATAGATGCAAGCAGTTTATTGAGTGGTAATTCTACTATACATTAAAAGGAGTGGAAAGGGATGCACATGAAGAAGCCAAGCTACCCAGTGGAGGGCTAACAAGCAGGTGACTTGTGCTTGTAAAGGCAAGCACCATCCCCAAGAAGTCCCCCATTCCAAAGGAATAGTGAAGGCAAAGAGGCCTTCACTATTTGTGCTGTGCTGCCTTCCATTTGCTTGTGTTAGACCCTCAGAAAGCTGAGGCTTTCAGAATCTTAGTCCAGGACGGCGGCCACCCCAAACACAGAATGGAGGCGAAAGCTTGATGCAAACTGCATGAGGCTTTATTGTAGTTTTACGAGCTAACCCCATGTTAGCTCGGGTCTTTCACCCACCCGCCATGGCAGACGGCTAAAAAAAGACGGCTCCTTGGGTCTCCCAAAAGATCTTATAGGGCAGCGTAAGGGGAGTGTCTAGGGGTACGCACAGGCTCACGATTGGTGTGCCTCCAGGCTTGGAGGGCTTGCCCTGTGTTGATTGGTCAACTGGTTGTTATGGCTCATAGGCCCTCCCAGGGTGGTTGCTATGCTCTCTACGTCATTGTCGTGCGCTTGTCCGTAAAGCACACCCAGGGTCGTAAAGCATAGCGCCACCAGCTAACTTCCGATTGGCTCCTTGTCACGAGACAGGCATCTGACTTTCTAGTGACTAACTTCTGATGGGTTCCTTGTCACGAGACAGGCATCTGACCTCTACGTGACCAAGGTAGGTTTATGGCAAGCACGTGTTCGGCTGTTATGGCTGCCAAAAGGGAAGCCGGTTCCTTCACTTGTGGTGTGAATATTTTATTTCACAGCTCTGTCTTTATTGCTACAATTACTGAGCCAGGTAAACTCTAAGAACCTACGACCTGGGATTTGAGATCTTTGCCTTCTGGGGAGTTTTTTTTGTCCCACTAGGTCTGGGAGAGTTGTTCCTTCTTTGCACAGCCCAGGAATCTGCTCTTTTCTTCCCTGTGGTGCTTGTCACATTGTTTTGTCTTCATCTTCACCCAATATGTTGCTTCCACTAGGGTTAAGCCATGTTATTTTGCCCCTTGGTTGTACCCCCAGAATCTGAGACACTTCTTAAATATTGGCTGAATCTGAAAATGTGATGTAATTCTGGGGCAGAAGCCCCTGGGTACAGGCAGCCATCCTTCCCCCATACAATGGGAGCAGACAGACAGCCATCCTTCCCCCACACAATGGGAGCAGGGAAGCATCTCAGTAGTCATGGTCCAGCCATGACTCTCATGCCCTCAGAATCTGGAAGTGAATCAAATGCTAGTGAGAAAACTTGATTTTCTATCTGTTTCTGCAAAAGAAATTTACTTACATTGTTTTGCAGGTAAATTTGCTAGTGTGGGAGAAACAGCAAGCTATTTGTAAAGGAGTGACAGCCACCTCCCCCAATGGTCCATTCACATTTATAGGCATTTGGGCCAGAGCTACTGCTGTGCCGGCGGGTGCTCAGATTGTCAGTGAGGCTTTTAGACATTTGGAAAGCACAATAAACTCTCCACTGCCATCTGCACCAGCCCACACTGGAGTCATTCCCTCCCCAGGCCTCACCTGCTGTGAGGCAGCTTCCCCTCCCTGGGATTAGAGGAAATGAGCAAATCAACCCTGAGCACGCTTCAGGTGGCTCTGTGACCTTGCATTCCTCCTGGTGACCTTTCTCATGTTGCTATTTGCATGGGCAACTTCAGCCATTACATTAGCAACACACAATTACACCTTCAAGGTAGAGTCAAGTTCAGGTGCTGCCAGGACATAAATACTTTAATGAAGTGACAGCCATGCAAAACTTCAAAGTGGTATAAATCAGGTCTCTGATAGATACAAAGACATGTTGGCAGGTTCATGCCCCAGTATAAAGGAAGTTAAAAAGGGAGAGGGGGAAGGAAGAAAGGAAGGAGAAAGGAGAAAGAAGGGAAAAGCAAGGAGGAAGGGAGGTGGAAGAAAAGGGAAAGAAAAGGGGGCCAGAGAGTAAACAGAGGATCTTTCCATGATATCACAGCTTCTAGCATGTGGCACATTGTTCCTGAGTGATTTCTGATGTTTCACCCAACACTTGCACCTCATCCTTGGCTTCTCTGCTGGCACAATCCTACTTCCAGGTTTATGGGCAGCAACTACACATCAGTCATGAGACAGACTGTCAGGAGGTCATACCTTGCCCATAATGGTAAGAACAAGTAGGACCTCTTCTACACAGACCCCTAACTTCCATCAGGTTTCCAAGGGAATATTCATCTCATATCAGAGACATTAAGTGCTAGAGGTCACTATGCAGCCTCCAACACCAGCCAGGACAAAAGACTCCAGTAATGGTGTACTGGCCACATGTGAGAGAAAGCTGCTTGAAGGACCTCTAATGGCATCTGGTTGTGCACAGCAAAATTAACCTGTCCATTCCACTACATACATCAATCCAAACATGTGGGCCTCAGACTGATGCCCATCCTAAGAAAAGTGCACCAAGCAGAATCCCAAGTCAGAGGTATGATTTACAGGAAATGACAAGCAAAGCACCTGCCCTGGTCTCCATGAAGTCTTCCAAGAGTTCAATAGCCACTCCTTGAGCACACATTCAGCTGTTTCAAAGGACAGCTATCTGCACTGATGCTCAAAAATCACAGGCCTGTTTACTCACCCCACCATCTTCACAAGTGTGGCGGCTGATAGAAGCAGAGTCGGTGAATATCTTTACCCACCTTACCCTAGGGAAGCAACAGTCAGCAGAAATATGAGGCAAGCCACAAATGCAATTTTAAAGTTTACAGTGGCTATGTTGAAAAAAATAAAAGCATATAAAGTTAACCTACCTAACTGTTTCCTAAGAAGCCCATGCCTACCCATGGGTGTCTACTGCTGTCTTTTTTCTTAATAAATTCCAACTTTGTTCCAGAAAATTAATTATAGCAATGTATTTTATTTAACTTGATAACAAGATACCATGGTTTAAACACACAAACAACACAAAGATTGACTTATCATGTAGTTTGTTTTATGGTAAGGGCTAATCCTGTCCATATTTACGTTCATGCTGCATGTCAATTATGAACAGCTTCTTGTCAGTTGTATGATATTAAGTCACATGTATGGAATGGCCAGTGTAATCACTGGCTCTGGAGGAATCTTTAGCTATTCTTGAGCTTTTTACTTCAGGTGCATGAGAAAGTGAAGAAAAGACTCTCTGAAGAAACCAGAACCATAAATCACATGGGGGCTGTAGGAGTTAAGGAGAGCAAATGAGACCACATCCAATACAAAGAACCCCTCCAATTCTAGCTCAGTGTTCTCATATTCCAAAGGGACAAAGGTCTCTAAGACTGTTATTTAATAAGAGACTTTGGTCCCCAAAAACAAAGAAAAAATCATGGCTAGGACTTGGCTGCAAAATGATTTTCCAAGAGTTGTATCTCTTGGCTTATTGGCTTACCTTATTTGGCCTGCAGACAAAAACCTCATCTTTAAAATTTTAACTGGGCATCCTTGCATAAAATTTGAGTGATTTTCACATTAAGAGCTGGGTTTTCAGCTTCTTCTGAAGTATCAGATTTGGGAAAAACTGGGCCTGAGTTTCTGCAAGTCAGCACACTGCCAAAGCCAATACACCTCACACCTGCCAAGCACAGGCCTTTCCTCCTTCGCAGGCCAAACACCTGCTCGCTCCCAAACCCAAACTCTGGCCCATAGCACCCCACTGCTTTTCCACACATCGGCACATTCACTCTTTTATTTATTTATTTGAATATAAGAAAGGCAAAAACTTTTTGGCACTGTGTGTACACTGAAAGTGGGGAGACTAGTGAGACAGAGTTCACCACATGCTCTCTCTAGATTGCCTGCCCTTCTCAGTGACCTGCCCTCAAGACCTTTAAGTGAGTGAGCCATGATGGCTCTGTCCCCACAGCCTACCTGAAATGACAGTTCCAGATGTTTCTGCCACCATGTTTCCTCCATTTCTCTGGAAGTTTGAATGTCTTAATTATTCTTCCTTTCTCTGTGTTTAAGCTCACCAGCTCCTCCCTGAAGCAATGAAACTGTCCTCTGCTCTGCAGTGCCATATGCCAATCATCTGGAAAAAGAAAGAGAAATGAAGCCTCAGATACTCTGGCTTTTCCCTTTATTCAACCAAACCCTCATACCCATCCAAAAGGGACTCTGCCTCTCATGGGCAAAAGAGGGGTATGTGCAAACCAAAAACCACACAGCCACGTTGGGCATAGTGGCTACAATCCCAGTGTTCAAGAGGCTGATGCAGGAATATGGCAAGTTCTAGGCCAGTCTGGGGGCAGTGAGACCCTATCTTAAAACAACAGTAACAAAACCACACAGGTTCATTGATCCTGGGACCCTCCAGCATATTATTCACCTTGGAAAACAGATTCTACTGGCACCATTTGACAGTAGAGGACATTCTCCCTCACATGCCACATTTTCCATCCTTGTTATAGTCCCAATCCTGAACCCCAACTATGAGGCAATGAACCTAGGACTGGGTTTGGACTTCATATTTGAGATATACATCCCTCTGAATGTGGTAGCTCCTGACCACCACAGCTAGTCCAAGGCTTGCTCATTTTATTTAGCTTTCCATCCTTGTGTCCCATCTCTAATGAGAGTTAGCCTCTGAATACACAGCAGAAATAGAAACAAACATGGGGAACAAGAGCAAACCTTAAGTGTGCCAGTCCTCATTTATAACCTTGCTATCATCTTTATTATAACTGGACAACTGTATGTGTTCTAAGCCTCAGTTTCCTCATCTATGAAGTGACAACCCAGAACTATGGTTCAAGTCTTAGAGTCAATGTGAGGATTTGGTGGGTATCCATCCAGAATTCCTGAGCTCAACTCATGATATATGACCAGAAAACAGATGTACTCCTCCGTTGAGCTACGTGACCAGAAAATAGATGTACTCCTCCGTTGAGCTACGTAAAGAAATTCAGAGTAGCTAGGATTTGGCTCAAGCAACATGCAAGGTCAGCCCTCCTTGGCTGGCTGCAGGCTATCCATGTGTTATTCAGTAGCCAGCCTCTAGGAAAACAGCAAAAGATGCCATTACATTTGTGCCTTGGTTTGGGAAGCACCCATCATTGCAACCCTGAGACTACCCCTTACCCACACATCTGGGTAGCTGCACTGTTTGACATCCTTGCTTGATGCACGTTTCTCAGCTCCTTTGTTTCTTGCTCCTCTCTACCATAAGTGATTCATTTTCTCTGAGGACAGATGCCTCTCGCCTCCTCCCAAGACAGAGATCTTCATGGGGCTTTGCTCTCCATCTCTTTCTTTGACCCAAAGCCCCTTTTCTTTTGCTTTGTTTTTCTATCTTTCCCTTTCCCTTTTCCTTCTTATCTACTATACATAAAAAGCATGGTTTAAAATTAGCGTGTGTATTGCTTGAGTACAATCTTTTTTGAAGTGGAAGGCTTTATGTTTTTCCTTCTTGGATCTGCCATGCTTGACCCACTCATAGAAGTTCCACTTCAGTCTCCTTAATACCTTATGCATATTTCTTTCAGACCCTTTCTCTGTATTTTAATAATCTGTGTCTCCTAATCACTGGCAAGCTCCAGGCAAGAAAAGGCTGTGTCTTCCTCATCAGCACACGTCCTAACTCAGGAAGGTGCCCGTAGCACTGCTTAGATGGAATGAATACAGATAGCTGTAACTAGCACTAGTTAGTCCTTGAATAGACTAAACAAATAAAATCATTCAGCTGGGCTATGGGGAAGTCCAAGTAAGCTTTGACACATCTAGATGAGAGAGCTCAGAAGCATCCCTGGGAAGCTACTGATGGTTACCTTGAAGCTTAAGGAGACTTTTTCCTTAATATGTGAGTGAGATCTCTAGACCTGGACCAAATGACTTGCCTTTCTCAGAACCAGTCCCTGTGGTTCTGTCTAGAAGAACAAGGTAGTGTGCCTACTCCTGGGTCAGGGAGCAAAGGTCAGCCTTACCCAAACACTACACAGGCAGCAATGGGGAAAGGAGAGTAACATCAGGAAAATAGAAGGCTTTGCTGTCTTCGGTAATTGTTGTTTTGTTTTCACCAGAGAAGAGACAAAGGTTGCACAGGCAAACTCTCCACTACATGCTTTCTTAGGTTGCTATGCCTTTACTTGTTCTCCTCTTGTTCCTCCCATTGTCTTGACAGAGACCCAGTTCAATTTTTGCAGTCTCTTTGTTCCCTTCATAGTTGCCACAGATTCCTGCAGCCTGCCCCTGCACAGTGGCCACCATGTGAGTATAGTGAGTGACCAGTACCAGTCATCATGGTGAACAGATCTCAGCATCACAGAGCACCTGGAGGCTGTGGCTGGGAGACACGCCACTTTGCCGAGCACCGGGTGATTATTTGGATTAATGACTTTCAGAGCTGCCAGATTTCAAATGTAAATTAAATATTTATTGGTGATAGGTGGCAAGGAAAAAAAGTATACTTTAGAGGCAATTATTCATGTGTTCCCACGCAGCTGTCATAGAGGCACAGCTGCATTTCAGTCCCATAGCTGGAGACCAAGCAGTAACAAACTCCTTCATAACTACTCACTCTAGGGCTGCAGCAATAGTAGTTACAAGGTCTTGCCATTCATAATTAATTTTGGCTTTAAGTCACACACATGTATGAGATGAGCACCCTACTTCCCATTTTACAGATGAGAAAAGTGAGACTCCGGGAATAACATAATTCATCTTCAGGTAGCAAAGAAGAAGTTAGACCCTATGCAGCATCATTAAAGGAGGAAGGTTTTTTTTTGTTTTGTTTTGTTCACTTGTGATGATAGGGACTGAACCCAGAGCTGAATACAAGATGGTATATGCTAAATAAGTACTCTAGCTCCAAACCACATCCACATCCCAGCTTAATTCTCGAAACGCAGCTCTGGCCAGGATGTCACTCTGCTGCTCAACTCCCTTCCTGATTATCATTTCTAAAATATACATATAACCTGGGTTGGGAGATTTTCAACTTACTAGCATCTTTGTGGGCATCACTTCTTTTTGGCAATGACCTATGAGATAGATATTATAACACTTTACTGAAAAGCACCTTCAGAACAAGAATTGCAATTGTGTGGCCCCTGAAATGGGTCAGCAGGAAAAGGCCCTTGCCAACAAGCCTGATGAGCTGAATTGGGTTCCTAGAACCCACACTGTAGGAGAGAACCAACTCCCACAACCTGGCCTATGATTTGCACTTGAACACTGGTTTTACACACACACACACACACACACACACACCACAGCAGAGAACACTCTTGGAAACATAACTTATTAAAACACACAATTGCACTGGCAAAGAAGTAGCCACTGTGAGGATATATAAGACAGGGAAGCCCAATGCTCAAAATAGCTCAAGACTTCTCTAAATATCCAAGTGGTTATGTCTGATCCTTAATCAAATGCACAGCACAACTGTCACAGAAACTTACCTCCTCTCTCAAAATGAGTCTCTTCTTTCATCTCAATTTAAGGCCATTGCCCTCACAGATAATTGTCCATTTGTACAAACCCAGTTTCTGACCTTTTCAAATTTTCATTCATCGTGCTGATGGTGAGCCCCCACTCCACATAGCTGTCTGACCTCCTTGAGTTCTCTGGTATCAGCTGACAGCATTTTTTGACCCACTTATGCTTCCTTTTACATGCCAAGTGTCTCATTTGAATATGTGTTTAGCCTCACAGAGAATTTGATATGAGTTCTTTGCTCTTGATAATGGCCAATCATCCCCCACCATTGTAGACTCAAGCATGTCTTACTATAGCTGGAGAGGAAGGGTAACCCGATGACCTGGCCATGTGGTCAGAAGCTTGACTGTGAGATTATGCTAAGGCTAATTCCAAGTTGACATGTGACAAAGGAAGCCATTCACCCCACTTCACATCACATGTCATATATACCAGAGACTCAAGTTGGAAAGGACCGAGCCGTAGCCAACTCTTCTTATCTTCAGATGAAAAAAACTAGGATCCTCTTGAAGTTTTTGATAGAAAGTTTTACTAAAGTATAAAAATAAGACTTCTAAGACTAGAGAAAGGGTCCTTCTTCCTCAGACTCCCTTGGATATTTACTGTGTGTTCATATGTAGGCCAGAGGACATCCTCAGCTATTGTTCCTTGGATGCTATTAAACAGGATCATTCTTTGACCTGAAACTCACCAACCAGGCTAGGCTAACTGACCAGTGAGCCCTGGGGACCTGCCTGTCTGCCTCCCTGACACTAGGGTTTAAGTATGTACCACCCTATCTGGGCTATTTTCTACCTGAGTTCTGGAGATGTAACTCAGGTTCTTGTGTTTGCAAGGCAAGGACTTTGCTGACTGAGCTCTCTCCCCAGTATGCTCTCTGCTTTGTTAATGTGGCAGAAAGAATTATAAACTAGACTTGTGACATGTGGGTTACATCCTAGCTCAGCCACTCTTGACTTGGGAAATCCAAAAAGCCTTTTGAAACCTATTCTGGTATCTAAAATGTGGTTGATTGTAGTTCTCACAGACTACTGTGGTAACCAGTGATGTCCTCTGTATATATGGGAACTGCCCTCAGCACCTCTGTCACATGGAAGATCACTGTAGACTGGGGAAAAGGTGCTTTGTCTCTGTGTGGACAAAAAGCAGAGGAAAGTGACATTTCAAATGCCTTGGGCTCTTTGATCATCTTGCTCTTTAAAACAATGAGTCTGGAGCTGGTAGGTGACTCCATGGGTTGAAGGTGTCTGCGGAGAGTCTGACAGCCTGAGTTCAGATCCCTAGAACCTACATGAAAGCAGGATCACAGGAGTTCATAATCACAGCACACACCCCTCTAGGAATATAGAGAGAAGAGAGCCTCCAGAAGCTCACAGGCCAGCTAGCCTGGCTCATGCAATGGCAAAGAGGCTGTCTCTCAAAGGAAGGTGGAAAGGGCAAAGGTGCCCAAAGTTGTTCTAGGATCTCCACACAATTGCTGTGTCATGCATGTGCCCATTTTCCCCCTCCTACCCCCATTATTATGCACACTCATACCCACAAATGAGCCTGGGAGACATGGAAGGGTAGATAGCAAACATTTAACACTATACTCTTCTCCTCTACTGTGTATGTGTCTGAGAATCAGGAATTAACAAGGGGCCTGAGCAACTAAGGAATGCTGAGAATGGGAGAGATGGTCTTCTCCAGGGAAGAGCCCACCAATTGGTTACCCAGTATCAAATGGTAAACTCTGAAAACATACGTGTAAGTACCATTATACAGACTGAGCAGGTAAAATGGAATATATGTGTGTTCATATATACATGCATGTATTTTAAAAGAGGCTGTGAGTTTGAAACAGAGCAAGGAAGGGTTTGGAGGAAGTAAAATGGAAAGGAGAAAGTATATAATTACATATAATATAAAAATAGAAGAGAGAGAGAGAAAAAGAGAGGGAGAGAAAGAGAGAGACTGTCTTCACACCGAGAAAGATCCCCAGTAAAGTCATATCTTGGAATGCCTACCTAACCCTATATCTCTCCAAATTCCCCTGTCCCTTCTGCTTGTGCTGTTAGAGATGAAGTCCCTGGGGACAAGTACATGACAGTATTCTCTGTGAACTCCAAAGCCTTCCCTTCCTGCTTTGGGCCCCCTGCAGGCCTCTCCCATGGCACAAGTTATTGGGGAGCAGCCACCTGCTCCTTGCCTCTCATCCACTGCCCTATCCCCAAGGATTCCCAACAATTCTCTCCTGATCCCCAGAAAGAGAAGATTTCCTGATTTAACAATGTAGACCATTTCCCAAATTTTTCCTTTCCAATTACTGGACGTGGCACTCAGTTCTTCCTGGGCACTCAGTTCTCCCTGTCTCAAGTGACCTTGCTATTTCCTACTGCTTGGAACAATAGAATACATCAATTATAGTAAAATAGCTCCAATTTCTTGGCTCCCCAATGCTACAAGGCCCTCTTGGGAGCAATAAACTGTGTGCTCATCTAAGACAATCACCTCACTCCCTCTTGATTAACCTCTTTAAAATCCAAGCCACTGTCCCCAGGAGTGGCAAAGCCCCTTCTTGGAGAAAATCATGAACCTCTGCCAGCACCCCTCTATGCTCCAATTTCAACTCCACAAACATGAATAAAGTCACCACAGTGAAGAGCAGTCATCCTGAGTCAGCTTCCTCCCTTACAGAGACACCTTGTGGTCGTGGGATTGAACTGAGGTCACACAGCTGGAGCAAGGGTCTCACCCCAGAACACGATAGGTGAGATCTCTGTACATCATTCAATGCAGGAGTCAATGGATGGTGTCTAATGATCATAAATCAGGAAGCAGTAAGCCAAGCATTGTTTAAAGGTACACAACAAAGTCCAGGTGAACGGTGAATGAAATCCAGAGACAGCTTGAGTGTTTGCCTTCAGGGAACACCACCTAGGACAGTAGCTGGACAGCAGGACACTCTCTCTTTTGTTTTGAATACTTGTGTATTATTCAATTCGTTAAACATGTGCACTGATTTACTTCTTCAGGTGGAGTCAAACAAAAAGAAAAGCAAATAAGAGTGAATTACAGGTTCAGAGACTCCACAGAACTAGAAAAGAATCGAGCTGGCCTCTTCTCTAATTCACCTGCAGGCCTTTATGTATTTACATATGGAGGAATCATGCTCAGAAAGGAGAAACTGCTGACCCTGCAATTCTGAGAGATCACCACTTCTCAGAATTGTCTAGCAGACTCCTGCAGCAATGGTTGACACAGAAGTAGATCTGGGAAAAGTGTGAACCCAAATCCTCCTCTCTCATTGTATGCTGAAGGCCACAAGGGTCTTGTTAGCGGGACTAATTGCCACTTCTGTAGTGGAAGTCTCCATAGTGCAGGCTCCCCACTGAGTGGTGGGATGGTGCTCCAGGGAGTCATGTTAGCTGAGTCTGGACTCACTGATGAGGACAGGAATGTTGGGATAGTTTCAAATATGGACAAAAACTGAGGCTTTTTTTCAATGGTACTCTGGTTCTGTGATCTTGGGGAAGTTGCTCACAAAGGATAATTTTAATTGATGAGCTGATACAAGCTAGACTCACTTGGGAAGAGAGTGATGGTAAAGGGTTGCATAGATTAGGATGCCAGTGGGCATGCCCTGGAGGGATTTTTTTCTGAATTTGGCTTAACTAAGATTGGAAGACCCATCACATATAGGTGGCATCATTCCCTGAGTTTGAGTCCTGGATTGTATAAGAGTAGACCAAGCAATCTGGGCAGTAAGTATGCATATATTCATTTTTTGTGTGTGTTCCTGACCACAGACAAGAGTCTTCAAGTTTCTGCCTTGACTTCCCTACAATGATGGAGTTTAACCTGGAATTATGAGTTGGATAAATCCATTCTTTTCCAAAGTTACTGTATGCTGGGGTGTTTTATCATAGCAACAGAGTTGAAATCTCTGGGCCTCGCTGTGCTGATCAATACAATGAGGATAATGATAGCACCTACCTCATAGGAGTTCCTTGAGGAACAAGTAAGCTCATATATATTAAGCACTTAGAATTATGCTTGGCACAAGCCAAAGTTCTTATTGGTGTTGATTCTCCCAAATACTATGCTAAACTCCTACATTATTTTTAATTAAACATATAAATAAAAACTTTTGTGGATCTGAAGCCATGAATCCTATTTGAGAGAGGAAAAAATTAAGAAGAAAGCTTATTATTCTTTAAGATTCCAGAGTATCAAACACCTTCTGGGAAGACAACGTAAGAACTACATGAAAAGTGGATGGCTTACTATGCCAGAAAACCAATGGAACTGCTGCAGCAGGCACTGTACCAGGGCATTTCTCACCCAATGAACCAACAAACAACTGACAGCACCAACTGATACTAACCACCTGGAAAGAAAGTAGCACATTCTAGCATTTCAGGGAAGACTCATCACTGAATGACCAAGAATTGCCAAATGTCAGGTGGACACAAGCATATTCTGTATCTCCCCAATAAAGGATCTTCCATGGGAGAAATATTAATGGGAAAATGTTTAAAGGTCTTTTCACATATATAGCTAAAATCAGCATACCACACATATGGTACACATATATACATGCAGGCAAAACAGTCATATACAAAATAAATAAATCTAAACATATATATTTAAAATCTTCTTAAATTAAATAAAAAAGTTGTATAAATAAAATATTTAACCAGATAATTTCTTAAATGAATTCAAAATTTTTGAAATTAAAATTGATATTCTTAGCAGTAGAATAGACAGAGTTAAAGAGAGAATTGGAGAAATGAATGAAAAAACAGTAAAAGTTACTCAAAATTAAGCCCAGAGAGATTAAAACAAAAAACCAACAGGATATAAGAGTACAACATGTTAATTATAATGAGAAAAAAAGTATTTGACAACTAAAGATTTTATTTTTTGGTTTTTTGAGACAGGGTTTCGACAACTAAAGATTTCTATTCACTATTAATTAATTGATTAAATACAGTTCTTTTCAGTACAAAGGGAGAAATAATGAATTTACTATAGGAAACCTGGAGAGACACCACTAATTATACAGTCAGAGTTAGTATTACTGGTAATGAGATGAGATCACTACTACATTACCCTGTTCCCACCCTTCACAAATGCACTAAGAAAGGTACATCTCTTCAGTGGTATTTTTCCCAGGGATGCTTAAGCTCAATCCAGAAAAAAAATCAGATAAATTTAAATTAGGTAACACTCTACAAAACATTTGGCTTATTTTCTTCAAAAAGTATAAAAGTCATGAAAAGCAAGAAACTCCAGAGAGAGTAAGTCAAAGAAATCCTAGATCATAGGCTGGAGAAAAGACAGCAGTGGGGAAAGTGATGAAATTCAAACAAGGTCTATAATTCACAATATTAGTAGTATATCATGTTAGTAGTATTATATAGTAGATAGTAGTAGATAGTGTTGGTGTTTTGTGGAGTTGGTTATCTCCTCCATCTTTATATGCATAGATGGGATAGAACCCAGGTCAGCAGGCTTCTACAGAAAGCTCTTTACCTGTTGAGCCATCTTTCTGGCCCCAACTTTGATGTTTTGATAACTGTACTATGGTTATACAGATGTTAACACTTAAAGAAAGTGTGATTAAAAATAGAATAAATTGACATTTTTCAGGATACCTAAAATTATGTTTAAATAATTAGTCTATTATCTTGTATGCAGATAATTGGGGAGCATGGGGGAGGGGAGAGGGAGTTAAAAGAAAGAGAAGGGGAGAAGAGTAAGAGAGAGGAGGACAAGAAAGAGCAGGAAGATCCAGTCAGGGGAAGAATAGAGGAGAGCAAGAAAAGAGATACCATAATAGAGGGAGTCTTATATGTTTAAAGAAAAATCAGGCACTAGGGAAATGTCCAAAGATCTACAAGACTGACCCCAGCTAACAATCTAAGCAATAGTAGAGAGGCTACTTTAAAAGCCCTTCTCTGATAATGAGATTGATGCCATCCTAGAGCCTTCATCCAGTAGCTGATGGAAGCAGAAGCAGACACCCACAGCTAAACACTGAGCTGAACCCTGGAACCCAGTTGCAAAGAGGGAGGAGTGATGAGCAAAGGGGTCAAGACCAGGCTAGAGAACCCCTCAGAAAGATCTGACCTGAACAAAGGTTTGCTCATGGACCCCAGACTGATAGCTGAAAAATCAGCATAGGACTGTTCCAGACCCCCTGAATGAGGATGTGAGTTTGGAGGTCTGGTTAATCTATGGGGCCTCTGGTAGTGGATCAGTATTTATCCCTAGTACATGAATGGACTTTGGGAACCCATTCCACATAGAGGGATACTCTCTCAGCCTAGACACATATCCAAATGATATGACAGACTTTGAAGATCCTCCATGGAAGGCCTCACCCTCCCTAGAGAGCAGAAAGGGGTGGGATGAGGGTTGGTGGGGTGCAGGGGAGGAGGAAAGGACGAAAGAACTGGGATTGACATGTAAATGAAGCTTGTTTCTAATTTAAATAAAAAATAATCTCTTAGAAAAAGATCCAATACAGTACAAAGAAAAAGTTCAAGATATGGTTGTGGCTGCTATGCTTAATATTTGAGAAGCATTTTCTACGTCCATGGCCCATAACCAAGATATATTACAGAGCTACAGTAATAAAAACAACATGGTACTATCACATGTATGTAGCCCATTGGCCCAAAATAGAAGACCCCAACATGAGTGACTGTAACTACAGCCATTTTGATATATGACAAAGATGCCAAAAGCATACATTGAAGAAAGGACAGACAATATCTTCAACAAACGGTGCTAGAAAAACTAAATGAAATCAGATCCATCTCTATCATTACACAAAAATCAACTCCAAATGTATCAACAGCCTCAACATAAAACCAGAATCTGCCAGAAGAAAACATAAGCAGCCTCCTACAAGATACAGGTATAGCAAAGGACCTCCTGAATAGGACACTATTGCCCAGTAGCCAAGGCCAACAATTGACAAGTGGGATCTCATAAAACTAAAATGCTTCTGCACAGCTAAAGGAACAATCAAAAAACAGGAAGCCCAGAGACTGAACGAGAATCTTAGGCAGCTATACATCTGACATAGGATTAATATTCAGAATATATTTTTTAAAAAACTCAAAAAATGAAGAGTCAAGAAAACAAACCACCCAATTTATTTTTTTTTAAAAAAAGGCTATTGCTATGAACATAGAGTTCTCAATAAAAGAAATAAAATTGTCTAAGAAATCTCTCCAAAGGTGTTCATTATCCTTGTCAGTTAGGGAAATGCAAATTAAAACAACTCTGAGAGACTTTCATCTCACCCTACCCAGAATGCTCAGAATGGCTAAGATCAACAAAACAAATGGCCAATGATGATGAAGACATGCAGAAACCTTCATCCACTACTGGTGGGATTGTAAACTGTTCCAGTCACTCTGAAAATCAGTGTGGAGAAACCTCAAAAAGGTAAAAATATATCTACCATATGACTCACCAAAGAACTCAAAATCCTATCTACACATACTTGCTCGGCCATGTTTACTGCTGCTATATTCACAACTAGGAAATATAAACAACCTAAATGTCCTTCAACTGATGAATGGATAATGAAAATGGGCTACATATACTCTATAAAATACTATCCATCTTTAAAGAAAAATTGAATTTTCAGGTAAATAAATTAAACTGAAAATACTATATTGAGTGGGTTAGTCCAGAACCAGAAAGACAAATTTCTCCTGTTCTCTTTTATTTGTGGTACTTAGCTCTAAATCTTGAGATGTGAGTATATAACCTAGAGTAACTACATAAACCAGGGAAATAAAGAGAGATGGGTGAGGTGTTGTGATACTTTGCTTGTGCTTGCCTGAAATCAGAGGGTGGAGCTAGCCACTAATTAACCATAGAGGCCAGGCAGTGGTGGCACCCACCCTTGATTCCAGCACTTGGACTCTCATGCCTCTGATTCCAGGTAGGTGGGAGGCCCACACTTTTAATCCCAGCACTTAGGGAGGTGGAGACAGGAAGTAGTTTGGCTGGGTGGAGAGAAGAATATAAGGTGAGCAGAGACAGGAGCCTCAGCCCTTTTCAGTCTGAGATTTCGTAGAGGTAAGAAGCCTAGAGGGTGGCTGCTCTGATTCTCTGATCTTTCAGCTTTTACCCTCTAAAATCTGATTCTGGGTTTTTACTGTTAAGACCAATTAGAATTCACGTTACAGGATATGACACTCCAGAGTGGAGAATGGTAGGACATAGGGCATAGGTGCTATGAAGACAGAAATGGGGAAAGTGTGGGACTTTTAACTGGAGAGAAGGAGAGATATAAATACAGAAAGAATGGGAGGGAGGAGGGGTAAATAAAACTAAGAATGCTTGAGGAGGATACAAGGAATCATTATTTTAGGTTTACCTAAAATTACATATAATACACTACCAAGTGGTCAGCCCTAGAAACATACATGCAGGCAACTCGGAACAGGCTCAGCAGGTTGTATTTATACATTTGTTGTTTGTATATATATGTAACAACAATGGTTAAAGAAGGGGAAGCTGTGATTTGGGAGGAAGGGACATGGCAGTGGCAGGAGGGAAGAGGAGTGGGGAGATGATGTGATTATTTTTGTTAAATTTTAAAAATTACTAAATCTTGTCTGAATATTTGATGCTACTGGATGTAGAACATCCTTGATGTTTTTCAGAGTCAATGCCTATTTTCACTTTATAGTCATCAATGCTGAGAAAGCCATTTCACATAAACACATAGCACAAAACGACAGGTGTGTTTAGGGTCATTCCAGAAATTGCTGGAAATTCTATCCTAATCCCAAGCCAAGATTCAATTAATAATTGTTTTATGAGACTGGAGTAAGTAATTTAAACAGCAAATTTTAAACTCAAACATTCTAACAAAGATATACTAATTTGATAAGTATATGCTGAGGAAAACATATTAAAAAGTCTGTTTTCCATGATTAAACTATTAGTGGATATAAGAGCAAAAAAATTACACATACACTAAAAACACTGGAATTCATAGCATATGATAGTCTTGAATTAGATAGACAGGCAAGGAGCAGCACATTTTTAATCTTGGTACTTGGGAGGCAGAGGCAGGCAGATCTCTGTGATTTCTAGGCCAGCTATAGCTACATAGTGAGACCCTGTCTCAAACACAAATAAAAACAAAACAGTCTAGCATCTAGACTAAGAGTTAGCAGCATTTTTGGCACTACATGGTAGAATGCCATGTACAGTGCAAAATGCACATGTCCATTTAGTACCAAATCTGTAGTAAAGCCATGTGATACCACACATGTGATACCACACTTCCAGAAATACTTCATCACATACCTGATGGGAAATTAATTTTTAGCCACTGCATGTTCAGAAGCTTTTACTGATGCCAAATCAAATTATTTCTGATCCCCCCATTCAGTTGTATGAAGTTGTGACACACAGTTAAAAAAGCTGACACAGAAGACAACATAGTTGAAGATACTCACCCACCCCTGTGATGTGGACCACAGGACATTTGCAGGGACATTAAGAGGAGCATTAAAATAGTAAAAATATTTATCAACTGTTAAATGGATAAATGAGTGGTTTACTTATACAAATAATATCTATAGTTATACAATGTTTATAACAAATGGTAATCCTCTTTATTTATAGTTCACATCTTCTAAGACCTTCATTAGATGCCAAGAGCTGCAGGTCATACCAAATGCTATGAAACTATTATTTTCCCTATATATACATATAATTAGTCAGCTAGCACTATGATGAAATACTTAAGATAGTTACCTCATAAAGAGAAAAAATAAATTTGCATCACAGATTTAGGCGTCCCCATCTGTGATTAGTTGCTCCTGCTGCTTTAGGTGGTGAGGCAGCACATCACAACAGAAATGCACAGAAGACCAAAAACTGCTTAGCCCTTGGCAGAAAGCTAAAAGAGGGTTCCTGAGGTCCCACAGTCTCCTGCAAGGAACCCTCCCAATACCCTAAGGACTTCCCAGGTCCTAAATGTCCACAGCCAAGAGTGATGCTCTGAGGAGCAAGCCTTTAACACATGAGCCAAACTGTGGCAATGCCTGTAATAAAATTTAATCTTCTCAGGCAATTGGGATGGTTCAGTGGGTAAAAACACTCACCAGCCACCACGAGGACTTAACTCAATCTCTGGGACCCACATGGTAGAAGAAGAGAATCAACTTCTGCTACGTGTCTACTGAGCCCACACATGTGCTGTGCCATGCTTGCCGCTCATACCCCCAGAAAACACACTAAATAAGTAAATAAATAAATGTATGTTTAGGGGCTGGAGAGACAGCTCAGTTCTTAAGAACACTGGCTGCTATTCCATCTATAACACCAGTCCAAGGGGATCAGATGTTCTCGTCAGGCCTCTGTGAGCATTCTATGCTAGTAGTACACAGACATGCATACAAACAAAACACCCAAACACATAAACATGAATAAAAACAAAAATAAAAGGTCCAGGGGTATGTTGGCACATGCCTTTAATATCAGTGCTTGAGAGATAGAGACAAATAGATCTCTGTGAATTTCATTCCAGCCTGGTATACATAGTTCCAGGCTGACCAGAGCTATACAGTGAAACCCTGTGTGGTAATTTGAATAAAAATGCCCCCCCATAGAGGCTCATTCATAAAGAGTGACACTCTTAGGAGGTGGGGCCTTGTTGGAGTATGTGTGTCCTTGTTTGAGGAAGTGTGTAACTTGGGGGTGGACTTTGAAGCTTCAGAAGCTCAAGTAGGGCTTAGTGGCTCACTGTCTCTTCCTGCTGCCTGCCAGTCCATATGTAGAACTCTCAGCTACCTCTCCAGCACCATGTTTCCTGTGTGCCACCATGCTTCCTGCCCTGATGATAATGGATGAAACCTCTGAACTGTAAGCCAATTCCAATTAAAGGTTTTCCTATGTAAGAGTTGCCATGGCCACAGTGTCTCTTCACAGTAATAGAAATCCTAACTAAGACAACCTATCTCAAAAAAAAGGAGTTTAATCTTATCATGTGAGCATAAACTAATAGTTGAAAATTAATTTTCCTATGTCAGATGTTGAATAACACAACTCTGAAATTATATATCTATAATAAATCACTATAATTAAGTATACAAAGTGTAAGCAGGAAGTCAGTCAAGCAAAAGCATAATATATTTTGTTCTAACTAGACAAACTTTAAAACCAAGTAATGTTTTTTGATGCTGCTGAGGCAATGTCTCATATAGTCCAGCTTAGCCTCAAATTTGCTTTGTAGCCAAGGATGACCTCGAATTCCTTATCTTCCAGCTCAGTGCTGAGATTACAGGTGTGCAATACTAGATCTATATAAGAAAGCTATAAGAATGCCTTTTAAAAAAATCTGAGAGGTAAAAATTCTGTCAAAATGATTATCACTGACTCCCAAATACCATATTTGAAAAGAAGAAAAGTTTTAGATTTTTCCCAAATGATAAATCCAACCTTCAAAGTTCTTTTTTGTAGTATTCTATGAAATGTTCGAGAACTCTGTTCTGGAATTTTCCATATAATATTGTCAGACTACGGTTGACTGGGAGTTAATGAGACCACAGGAAATGAAACCATGGATAAGGGTGAAGTACTGAACAGGGAATTGTTCTAAACACTGTTATACTCTTAAATCAGTCCCCTCCCTCCAATAAGGTGAATATTATTATGTGCTTGTTATAGATACAAACAATGCAAGAGAAAGTGGTTAAAAACTCTGTCCATTGCCACACAGTAAATAAATCATAGAGGCTAAGAGACCCACTCCCAGCCCCTACCCAGGGTTCCAAAGGTGAAATGCTTCTTAGAAGCTAGGGGCATGTAAAGGATTTCTATAGTAACTTCACACACAATCTGAGGGCCATACTCTTTATGTCATGGGCTCTTTATTGTTCTGTTTCTACTCTAATAATCCTGTCTTCTAACTTCTCTATGCTTCTTCTTCTAGCTTCTTCTTCTATTCTAAAAACTCCTTTTCTAGAGGAGCCTTGAAGCGATAAGGAAATCACAAGAGTTGTTTCTCGTTGGTCAAGAGCAAATTTATTTATTTATTTATTTATTTATTTATTTATTTATTTATTTAAATTCCATTTTACATTCCAACCATAACCTTCCTCTCACTCCCTCATCTCCCCCAGCCTACTCCCTATTCATTCCTCCCAATGGGTAAGGGCTCCCATGAGGAGTCAAAAAAGTCTGGCACATTAAGTTCGGGCAGGACCAAGCCCTTCCCCTCTGCATTAAGGCTGAGCGTGGCATCCCACCATAAGGAATGGGCTCCAACAAGCTAGCTCATGCACCAGGGATAGATCCTGGTCCTACTGTCAGGGGGCCCTCAGATATTACATATGAAGGGCCTAGTTTGGTCCCATGAAGGCTCCACAGCTGTCAGTCTAGAGCTTATGAGTTACATCCACAGTTCCAGAGAAACTAGGTAACAAGGAGGACCCTAAGAAAACATTGTTAAAGCAAATGATAAGGAACAGAGCCACTTACCATGACAACACAAAGGCCCAAGGCCATAGGAGCCAAACCTATGTGTCAATGGCAACTTTGAAACACAGATCCATTGTTGGTAGACTGGCAAGTGAAGAACTGGCATGCTTTTTTTTTTTTTTTAGTACCCTTGGTTGGACATCTGTGGCTCTGACCGTGTACATAGCTGTAAGGTTTCAAACTTGTGATCTATTTACAAAAAATATTTAGTCTAGTTTGAATTTGCTCTGAGGTGAAAGTAGGCTAATTGTGTGCAGCTAGTCTGAGCAAGAGAACAAGGCAGGCTGTTAATTGTCCACAATCCTTGTGGGATAAATAGATATGGTTATGAAGCATGTCCCAGTATATTCTATATATCAAAATTATATAGCTAAATTAAGTCATCTTCTAGACCACCCACAGATATGTGACCAGAAGATGGAGTATTTTCATGAGATAAACACACAAGCAGTGGGAAACACCCAAAGCTATTCTTAGGGAAGAAATGAGAGAAATTACAGACAGGAGCAACTGGTTTCCATAGCCAGTGACCCCAAAGCCTTGGCAAGTGGGGCTCCCAGATTAGGAATCATGCATCTGGTGAGTCAACCTGTGAAATACTAGTTAACACCTGCCATATCTCTCATGGCCCCTAACAGGTATGGATACAGCTCAGCAGTGTAGAGCTTTTGCTGCTCTTACAGAGAACTGAGGTTTGGTTCCCAGCACCCACATAGCTGCCAAAACTATGAACTAACTCCACTTCAAGGGGATCCAACCCCCTCTTCTGGCAGTGTATGCTCATATATATGGGCAAAACCCTCAAACATATAAAGTAAAAATGAATCATCATAGTAAATAAATGGCAGACAATGACAATAGAGTTAGCTGTGGGGACTGTACTCTGAATAACTAATTTAACCTACTTTCCAAGATATTCATTCATGGAATACAATATAAACAGCAGTATAAACAAATGAGGTAAAACTACGCATAAAAATGCTGATAAACAGTGAACCATAACACCAAACAAGCAGAGAATTCATTGTACTGTGAAGTTCATTTACAAGTTTTAAAATGTATAAAACCGAATGAAGTTTAAAGATATAAATACACATTAAAGAATAATTCCACTTATCCAAATATTAAAATGAAACTTAGAAAAGATATATTGTCTATAGATAAAAATAATAATCAAAAATACATATGATTGGTCCCAATGTTGTGGTGCATGCCTTTAATCCCAGCTCTGAAGAAGCAGAGGAGGGCAGAGCTCTAAGAGTTTGAGGCCAGCATGGTCAATGTATCTAGCTCCAGGCAAACCAGGGCTATGTAGTGAGACTCTGTCTCATAAACTGTATATGACAAAGCAATAGAGGAAAATAAGAGAATGATAAACATAAAGCTTGGGCAAATTCTTGAGTGGATGAAAAGCACAGAAGCAATTAGTTGTTAAGTTTCTATAGCACAGTAGCTTCACTACAGGTTCACTACAACAATTAATTATGTATTTCAAGACAACTAGGAAAGGACTCTGAGAGCTCCCTACACACAAAAATAATAAATACTCCATCTGGAAATGCTAGTTACCCAGCTTTGATCATTGCATACTGGATACTGAGTTAGAGGCATACTCTACCCTGTATATATGCACCAAAATGATGTATCAGTTTTTAGAAGTAAAATCAAAAGAAACAATAACTTAACAGTTCAGCTGAGAAGAGAAAAGCTGAATGTACTAATTAAAGAGAATGTGTAAGAAAGGAAAAAGAACAGGGGAGGTTCTGAAGGGGACTTCAAAGTAACGTAACATTCCTTTCCCTGTACTAGATTCAGGGTACTTATACATTCATTGGATTTTTTTGTACCTTATACAAATTTTATAAATATTATTGAGTATATACTTAATATTTAATATTTAATAAAAACTCTCATGTTTTAAAAAAAGAAAGATCAAGGAAACAAATCAAAAGAGCTGATCATTAGACCTAAATAAGTATTGATTTTAAAAATTAAAGAAAGGCTTTAATAAAACCTGAACCTAAAGTTTGAGTCAATAGCAACATGGGGTTCAGATAATAGGATGACAAATAAAGCCATGCTTTTTCTGTTATATGTAGATATATAATATAAGTACTAATTAACTCTAAACTTCATTAGAAAAGCATTTCCTTATGCATCATGCCACGGTGGGAAAATAACCTAGAAAAATCAAAATAAAGTTCATTAGTCTCTAATAGGTAGAAGACAGATTTCAAAACTTAAAACAACAGTATACATATGAAATTAAAATTTTGAAGGCAAATATCTAAAATAAATAAATAAAATAAAATTGAGACTGGGTAGATGGCTCAGAGGTTAAGAGCATATGGTGACACACAACCATCTACAACCCCAGTCTTAGGATACCATATGCCTTATTCTGACCTTTTAGGGCACCAGAAACACATGTGGTGCACAGAATACATGAAGGCAAAACACTCAAACACATTAAATAAATCTTTAAAAAAGAAAGAAAATAACTGAAAATGGTTGAGTCAGGAGAGTAATGAGTGAAAGAGATACGAGTTAGACCATTTTTTTATTAAAAGCTTTATAGACCATTTTTCTTTTTAACAAATGTGCATGTACAACCTCGATAAGAATTAAAATTAAAACATATGATTATGCCTCAAAACTGCTGAAAAGGCATTTGATAAAATTCCAGCAGCTATTTATTATTCTTAAAACTTTTAGCAAATTGAATATAAGAAGCTAAAGTATTTAATTCGGTGCAGACACCTATCAGTATCAGGGAAAGCAAGAAAAAAATTCATATTCACCAGTATTATTCAGCATAGCCTGTACAATGAAAGAAAAATATATAGATACAAGATAATGAAATAAAAGTTATAGAAACTACTAGAAAGGAAGTGAAACCATCATCACAGATAAGACTGCCTACAGAAAATCTGAAGACCATCAACTGGAAATGACTAGAGCTCTGCAAACCAATGGGAGACAAAATCATGCAGCTCTTCAAATCAATGACTTTCCCACAAACTATCACTACCTATTAAAAACACAGAAGGGAATTTTTATACATTATAGAAACAAAATCTATAAATCTAACAAAGATCGGAAAATAATTATAAAAACACATCAAACTTCTCTGTGCTTCCTGTCTGGTTTTGTTTTGCTTTTGGAGATAAAGGTTACCATCCTTACCATCCTGGCTGTCCTGTAGCCCAGGTTAGCCTCAAAACTACCCATTTGCTTCAGCTGGGTCTACAGGTGTACATCACCAAGAACTGCTTGAAAGACTTTTTTTAAGAAGACATAAATAATTCATAAGGGGAGAGATTCAATGCTGTATTCATTCCTCCCCCAAACAATCTATCCTATACAATTTCAATCAAAGTCTCAATGTGATATCAGTTGGGATCACAGTAGGAAACTAAATGCCAGGATGAGGGTGATTCAAGGAGGTTAGTACGAAGTTTCTTCCTATGCCATACAGGGAAGTCAAAAGACATCATAAAGACATGTACCTTCAATAGAAGAATGCAGCCCACCCAAAGTAACGCTGCAGGCAGAGTCAGGAAATCAAACATCTCAACATTACCATCCTCAACTACAGCATCATCCACTACAGATCCCTCAATGACAAGCCCAAATGCTGGATTGTGTCTCAATGCACTTTTCGTATTCCAAACACTATGACCATGGGTGGCTGAAAAGGGACAATGGATCTGAAAGAGCTTGTCTCCCCAAGACTTGTGTGATGAAGGCTTGGTAACCCCCCCCCCCGTGGTGTTACTGGGAGATGGAAGAAACTTTAGGATGTTTGGCCTAGGTGGAAGGATTGGATCACTGGGACATGCCATGGAAGCAGATGGATAGGTGGATACATGTTATACTAAAGGACTATGAAGCAGCTCAAATAAATTATCTAGTCTGTGGGAGACAACCTGGATAGAATCCAAGGAAATGTTTACAAAAAGAAGAAACCATAGAGTAATACAAATAGTATACCATTTGTATACTATACCACAACCTAGCATTCATAATTGTCACCATAAAATATAAACCACGGGATGGAGAGATGACTCAGTGGTTAAGAGCACTGACTGCTCCTCCAGAAGTCCCTGGTTCAATTCCCAGCACCCATGTGACAACTCACAATAATCAGTAACTCCAGTTCCATAGCATCCCTCTCTTGGCTTCCTCTGGTACTGCATACAGGTAGTGCAGACATATATACAGGCAAACACCCATACACATACAATAAAAATAAAACATTTTAAAAACATGTTTTAAAGAATGCAAACTAAAGTAAGGATCAAGTTAGAAGATCTGGGATGGCAATAGAAAACCCTTTGTCTCATGTGCATCTGTGTCTATACAAATGTACTTTTGTGGGGAGAGTGGAGGTCAATGATAGTGTCTTCCTCAACCATGTTTTTATCTTATGTAAGACAGGGTCTCTCACTGAACTAGAGATAATCTACTAAGCGAGGCTCACTGGCTAGTGAGCTCTTGGGATCCACCAGTTCCCCAAATCCAAGCTCCGAGGTTAGGCATCTTTTAATATGGAGGCTATACATCCCAGTTCAGGTCCTCATATGTGTATGGCACCTGTCCATCTCCCCAATCCTAGCTTCACTTTTATAGTACTTTAATTTGTAAAAATTAAATAAACAAAAAGCATATTGCTATGTTATTTCTATTGTACTATGATGATTAGTCAAGGTTCTGTCCTTTCACACTACCTGCTCTTCTGAAATTATAAATTACCTATAGGCTGATGAATCTAAAATCTGTATTTCCAATTTAATTTATGTGTGAGTAATTCCAATATGGCAGACCCAATGTTTCTGAAATCCTCTTGGTGTTTTACTGTTGCCTTCGTTCAGGAGTTTTCATTCCAGGAAACAGGAAGGGAAAGAAGAAATGGTGATGGGTTCTATAAAGAATAAATTTTTCCTTAATTCCCCAGAAATCTTGACTCCCTTGTTGGTCTTATTGGCAACAAGATTCTAGTGGTCTCCTGATATTTTACCTTCTTCAAGGTGGCTGCCCTTTAAATAACTACCCTTTAAACTATTAGCGCCTGGCTACCGAGGCCATGGCCTGGGGAGAATTCTGTTCCCCCAGACAATGGCTCTGTTGCTGCTCCTAAAAGGAGGTTTAACTCAATTTCCATCTTTCTAATGAACCCAGATTCAAAGTCTAGGGTGAAAACCTGTGAACTCAGAGAGTTAGATTATGAACTGACTAACTTTCTCTCTTAGTTGGCATCCCAGAAGCCTTTCTCCTTCCACTCTGCCCCAACTAAAAAGCCCAGCTATTCTCTTCCCTGCTACATCCTGTCAACTAGCTGCTAACCCCACCTCTCTGGGGCCAGGTTAATTTTATTTAATTAAGGTAAATGCAACACATCTTCACTAATGCAGCAGAAACAAATGTAACACAGCTTTGCCTAGCTAAACAAATATCCCACGACGGTTTCCCTTGCCTATAATGGAAGCTGGGCAATGTTAGCTGGGCCCACTGTCATTAGAAGAAATGTTATAACATTCTCAGGTACCTGAAGCTACACATGGTCAAACACACTCTTCATCTGCATGCCCTAAACTGCTCCCTCCTCTCCTGTGCTCTCCATCAACATGAGACCTGAGTCTCATGGCAGCTTTTCACACTGACTTCTTGTCCTCAAATCTCATGAAGGGGGCTGTCAAGATTTCCCCAACACCTCCTACACATGTACACTTTTCCATCTTTACCTGAACTCTAGCCGCCTTCTCTAGGGGCTTCCTGCCCCTCCAACCTACTCTCCATAGTTAGCCAGAGTGATCCTTTTCAAAGACAAAAACAGATCCTTAGACAGCATCACATTGTTTCTTGGATGAAGTGAAATGGTCCTTATCCTGCCTTGCAAGGCTTTTCATGATCTGCCCTAAGCATCTCACCAGCTGTACTTAGGGTCATTCTTCCCTTGACCTCTGCCAGGCCCTCTAAACTTACTTTCTCTTGAATTCATGGATTTTTGCAAGTCTTTATCCTCTACCTGAAATATCACCCACCCCAAACTACATTATCTTAATAATATTTATATCATCATCAGGCGTCAACTTAGAATACCCCCCCTCTAACAACAACAACAACAACAAAAATCTTTCCTGACTCTCTCCTCCTATGAAATAATGCTAATATTGTTAGTCAGCATTGCTGTCATAACAAATAATCACCAAATCTCCATGGTGTATAATTACTAGCACCTATTTCTTTTCTGATGTTACATGTCAGCAACTACAAGCCAGCTCTGTTCCATTTCCGTTCTCATTTTAGGATGCAGGCTGATGGAGCATCTCCAATAATTGACATGGTATTCGCATGGTAGAAATATGGGATGCCCTTACAACTTTTGTTTGGACCTGGCACACATCATATCCTCTCCCCTTCTGCTAACCAAGGTATGTCACATGGCCAGCCCTCATATTGTTGGGACTGAAAGTGTGATGCTTATTTTTTCTTCATCACTGATGTCACTGTATTGCATGGCAATGGGAGAGGATGCTTAATTAGAATACTGGGAAGGGAGAAGAAAATAATTGAAGCCAATTATAAAATCTACCTTAATGATAGTGATGACAGCTATCACTTGAGTATTTGCTATGTGACAGGCAGCCAGGTCAGGCCAGACTGAAGCAGAATCCTGAGCCCAGGACTGTCTGTCACCAATCTTCATGCTTTCTCAAGTCTAAACTTTCTTTCTCTTCCTCCACTTCTCTCCTTCCTTTCTGGCTCTAGAGATACACCTGATCAAGGTTATTAGCCCTCCAAATGAAAATGCATACATTTACCAGGATCTGCTGTGTACACCAAGATAGTCAACATATTTTCTACCAGGGGTGCCCAGCAGAGCAGAGCCCAACAAGGTATCAATAACCTTTCAAAGCTCACACCCAATGGGAAAATGAGATAAGGAGTCAGACTAGAAGCAGAAAACAATTTCAGAGTCTAAGTTCAAAGACAAACATAAACAGAAAAGAGTGACAAGGCCTACTTACATAGGTTGGTCAGAGCAAGGTGTCTTGAGATGTAATGATTGACTGAAAGCTGAAAGCTGCCTAGGAACCAGCTAAGCTGAGATGATGAAAGAGCATAGATCACTAGTAAAAGGGAGCAGCAGGTGCAGAAGGGGAACAAAGCTTGATGTACTCCAGGAATCAAAAGAAAGAGCATGGCTGGAGAGTGAAGGCTCTGGGAGAATGTAACTAGATGGGACAAGGGGCAGGGGTAGATCAGCCTTCACAGGGCCTTGTAAGCCATGATGGGAATTTGATGGGATGCCTCTGGAAGGTTTCCAGAAGAGGAGAGACAGTCTACTTCTCATCTCAGGGACATCATTCTGACCACTGTGTGGAATAAAGGAATAAGAGGCTGGAGTGCCATTCAGAAGACAGATAATGGTGGTGACCTAGATTAGACATGGGGCAGGGGAAACAGAAATTTACAGCATAGTATCTAGTTTCTAGCTTCACAGAACAAAAAAGTGGATGAAGATGGGTAAATACTAGGAAACAAAGCAAAGAATTTACTAAGAGAGGATGCACTTTCAGGCAGGGATAGTATATTAGGAGGAGAAATATTCCAAGGAAGGAAGCTGGAGCAGAGAGCTTGGCAGCTCAACTGCCCAGTGCACAGAAGCAGGAACACCCAAGTCACCATAGCATGGGCATCTTGGATCATTTTCATAGTGGGGGTTTTACTAAGCATGTTCTACCTGTTACATGTAGTAACTTCATGCATTACATACCTTGAGATCTTAATCTCCAACCAGGAGTGTGGACTTTAGTATAAAGAGGCAGAGGTCCCTTTCAAGAAGAGCAGGCTACTGCTGCTCTTGTGCCAGTGGGGCCGGGGGTTTCCAGATTTCCTTTGTTTTTCTCATAATGCTGACTTTGTCAGGCCTTCTAGATCTCACTCTCTATCCTACTCTTTTGCCTCAATTTTGTAGATAGTGTGGCTCTAGGCATATTTGATTCGACTTGTCTATGGATGCTGAAATGAAGCCGCTGGCTAGCTGGAACATGGAGAAGTCCACACAGGAGGGAGAAATTCCGAGTCATCAGCATACTGATGAAGTTTTGCACTAAGAGCACAGGTGCTATCACTCCAGGAAAGATATATAAGCCCAGAATGAAGCCCTTGCTGTTATCAAGTCAGGCAGGCAAGGAGCTAGTAAAGCAGGGCTACGAAGATGGCTAGGGAAATACAAAGCCAATAGGGAGATGCCAATGCCACAAAACTCGAATGCAAAGAATTAAGTACAGATTACTAATAAAGTTTAATGATTCATCTCTATGACAGCTGGACACACACACACACACACACACACACACACACACACACAAACCTTATCTCTTAGATATTCCTTCTTCTATCCTTAGCTATTTATCTATTAATGAAGCTAATGTATTACATCACAAGAGATTTTTCCCTAAGCTTGTTTCACATAGCATGTCTTCTAGGTTCATTTATGGTATGGCAAATGGCAGGATTTCATCTTTTTATTGAATATTTTGTTTAATATTCATACATGTACATAATGCATTTGTACTTAATCCACCCATCATTCCTTCTCCTCCACCTCTTCCTGTATCCTCCCTACTTTTATCTCCACCAGTCTGTATATGCATAAGTGTGGGACCACTTCTGGGTGCTGCATTTCTGAAGAATGAATGACTATCTCCCAGTAGGCAGCAACTACCAATATGTCCTCAAATAGGGGTGGGTCTTCATGAGATCTTCTCATATCCTTGCTGAGATTGTGGCTGGCTTAATCCTGTGCAAGTCTTGTACACATAGTTCTAGCCACAAGGAGTACATATGTGCAACAGCATTGTCATGTTCAGCAAATACTATCTCACTACAAACATCCCCTCCTTCTAGCACTTACACTCTTTCTGCTCTCTCTTCCCCCAAGATCCCTGACCCTTTGTTGGGAGGAATTTTATAAATGTCCCATTTAGAAATGAACACTCTATATTCTGCACATTAGCTGCTTGTTGGTCTCAGTATTAATTGCCATCTACTGCATAGAAGTTTATCTGATAAGGGTTGAGAGACTCACTAATCTATGGATATAAATATAAGGACTTTGGGGCATGTAGGGGGCCGTTTCCTGCATCCTCCATTACAATAATGGTGCCTAAAGACACCAAGATGTAAATTACTTCAACAGGCGCTGGGTAATCTCCATTCCTTTGATCTCTGCCTATCCCGTGGCTCATTTGGCCTGAGGAGCTGAAGCCATTCATAGGGTAACACGTCCCAGGCGGCTGGCCAGCCTTTATTAGGGATGGGTTTTCTTAGTTGAGAGTCTCCGCTCTGGTAAGCTTATGCATTAAAGCTTGTCTGCAGAAGGATCCGAGTGTCCTGCGTGTATTTCTTGCCGGGCGAGAAAATACAGCACGCGCGGGACATATGGTGCCGAAACCCGGGAACATATGAACATCTCTGGCACCGCGGAGACCCCTCTAACGGGGCGGATTCAGAACTGCAGGGTGGTAAATTCGGAGAGGTATGTTTTTTCTGGACTTTGGCTTGGGAATGTTGCTATTTTGGGAGGTTAATATAGAGGCTTCTATGCTTTTACTAGGAGCTATTTTGACTTTTCTCACTGTTGTAGCAATCTTAAAGAAGTCCAGAATTACATATCAGAAACCGAATGTAGTGAGAGATGGGGCGCGCCTAACAATAAAATATAAGAAAAAAGGACCTCCCGGGATGTCTACTGACAAGGGAGTGTATAAGGAAAAAGGACCTCCCGGGATGTCTAGTGACAAGGGAGTGAATAATTTGTTAAGAGAAACAACAACAAATAAGAAAAAAGGACCTCCTGGGATGTCTACTGACAAGGGAGTGAATAATTTGTTAGATGATTCTGTAAATAAGTTTAAAGCTTTAAATCTTGATAGCTCTGATGACTCTAAAAGCTCAAGAGATAAAGTTTTAGAGGAAACAGCTCAGCTAGATAAAAAAGAAACAAAAATGGAGGGAGAGAAAATAGGGAATAACAGGTCACACCCCGGTAAATTTAAGAGAAATAAAGACTCAAAACCTAGCCTCTGCCCTACAATGAAACTAGAGGCCTTGGAGCTGAGCAGCTCAGACTCTGAGATTTTAGACTCTAGCAAGGAAGCAGAGCTAGAGGAGGAGGCAGCACGATACCACCCCGATAGATATCGGCTGCCAAAAGTGCCAGCGGGTGTACTTCCATCAACACATCCATTATTTGGTACCGACTCCTTTTTACCATCAGAGGAGCGGAGAAAATTACAGATGGCTTTCCCAGTCTTTGATAGGGGAAAAGGCCGTGCCTGCTATTCAACACTTCTTAAAGGCCTGGAATGCCTGGGGCTTTAAAGCCTCATAAACATTGACGCTCGGGCCAAGCGTCTCACCTCAAAACCTAAAAGGCCAAAAGGAAATGGTAAAATGGAAAGATATCTTAACTGATCTTTGGAGAGGCCCGGATCCTATTCTCATAAGATCCAGGGGAGCGATATTGTGTTTTTCCACAGGATGAAGAGAATCCCCTGTGGATCCCAGAAAGACTCAACCCGAAGAGCCCCTTCGGACCTTCAAAAGTCGGAACTCCACCCTCTCCCCGGGAGTTGAGAGCCGCTATTGTTATCCAGATTAACTCCTGTCCTTGGCGGAGAGATTGTCACTGCTAAAGGGGTGGGGGTGGAATTGTTTGATGCAGCCGTTTGCGGATTGGTGTTACTTTTGGCTGGTATGTAAGCTCCAGGGCTCAAAACTAAAGAGAGATCGCCCAAGCGCTTATATTTTGGCTAACTATGCTTAAGCAATAGGCCGCCGGCCAGACAGCTCTTGCACACCCGGAGCCTAGGCTCATTGCACAGGGTAGTGTCTGGTTTGAGCAGCCCAATGAGGGATGCTGAGCAAAGGCATCGCACAGAGTTGCCTAATATGCAGGCTTCTCTGAGAGGTACGTTGACCTGCATAAGGGTTACCTGCCCCGAGCCTCCCTTTCCCAGAAAAATGGCAGAGGACAGGTCGAGAGTACTTCGGGTCAAGCTAACAGCCTGATGGCGACTCTTGTACACAGTCTTAATGTTTGATTTTGGGAAGGTTCAACCTCTGCCTCTATCCCTCAACATATGGGTGACCTATTTGCTTGTAAAAATGTAAAGCCTTATCATTAATTAATAAAAAAGGGGGATATGTAGGGGGCCGTTTCCTGCATCCTCCATTACAATAATGGTGCCTAAAGACACCAAGATGTAAATTACTTCAACAGGCGCTGGGTAATCTCCATTCCTTTGATCTCTGCCTATCCCGTGGCTCATTTGGCCTGAGGAGCTGAAGCCATTCATAGGGTAACACGTCCCAGGCGGCTGGCCAGCCTTTATTAGGGATGGGTTTTCTTAGTTGAGAGTCTCCGCTCTGGTAAGCTTATGCATTAAAGCTTGTCTGCAGAAGGATCCGAGTGTCCTGCGTGTATTTCTTACCGGCCGAGAAAATACAGCGTGCGCGGGACAGGGGCAGTTTGTTACTATGTGCACTTAGTCAAATAATAGTAATAGGTTATTCCCTAGGGTCTATAGCCTAGCCAGTCATGGGTTGGGCCCAGCTAATGGTAACAGTAATGGAGTCTGTCTTATGGAGCAGGCTTAAATCCAACAAGAAAGAAGCTGGCTAGTCCCATAACACCCCTAGCACTAATGAACCAGTGGTAATATTCTGATAGGCTAGTCATTATTGTAGCATACGAGGTTCATAGCTCAGTAAGATGATAATGACTTTTCCTCCCTAGTGGCAGGCATAGAACCTTGCAGTAGGAAAGAAGCTTCCAGGTGAGCACCGGTTTGCTTTCTCCATGTCCTGTAATTCAGGTATATGATGCTATCGAGTTTTGGAGGAGAACCAAGAGCAATGACAACTGTCTGTAATCTTTGAGGGGCTATGTGACCCACTGAACAATAAAAGAAGCAAGCATACCTGGGTACTCACTGAGCTTTTTATTTGATAGCTAGTGAAGTCTGGGGGAAGTATTGTTCTTCCCCCTCTTGTAGACTAGTTCCATTTATACAGCATTTTCAAAGGTCTTTAGTGTTAGTTAGCCTTCTCAATACTCCCTCCTCTATGCTTCCCTCCTATCCCTCACCTCATTTCCCATATAAGCCTAGTGGTTCAATTATTCCCCTTTCCCACCTGTTATCAACTGCATCTATCTCCCTTCTCTGGTCCTCCCTAAATGGACTCTTACTATTTTCCTGCCTTCTGTGGATACTCCAATGTAAACACATCTAAAAATTCAAAGCTAACATCCCATATGAGATAAAAAAAACATGTGGAATTTGTCTTTCTGAGTTTTAGATAACTCACCTAGAATGATTGTTGTAATATTCCATCATACACATGTACATACCATATAAATATATGTATACATATACATATATTTGGTATAGTTGTTTCTCTGTGTATTCATTCCCCACAGATTTGTAAAAATCACTATGAGTAAATTAAAATTTAAAAGATTTGTTTTTCTATTTGAGGGGCATTAAATGTTAGCTCACATACAATGAATCTTGGGTAAAGGGAAACACTGGTAACATGACATCTTACCTAAACCCATACTTCCTTTTTTTATAAGTAAAACATGGTTGCTAGAAGAACCCTTAAAAATCATCTACTGCCCAACACAATTCTTCACAGACCTTGAAAGAACAACTCTCAACTTTATATGGAAAAACAAAAGACCCAGGATAGCCAAAACAAGCCTGTAAAATAAAGGAACTTCTGGAGGCATCACCATCCCTGACTTCAAGCTCTATTACAGAGCTATAGTCCTGAAAACAGCTTGGTATTGGCACAAAAATACACAGGTAGACCAATGGAATAGAGTTGAAAACACTAATATTAACCCACACACCTACGAACACCTGATTTTTGACAAATAATCCAATTATATACAATGGAACAAAGAGAACATCTTTAACAAATGGTACTGGCATAACTGGATGCAGACATGTAGAAGACTGCAGATAGATCCAAGTTTACCATCATGCACAAAACTTAAGTTAAAATGGATCAAAACCTCAACATAAATCCAGCCACATTGAACCTATTAGAAGACAAAGTAGGAAATACCCTTGAATTAATTGGTACAGGAGACCACTTCCTGGACATTACACCAGTAGCACAGACATTGAGATCAACAATTGATAAATGGGACCTCCTGAAACTGAGAAGCTTCTGTAAGGCAAAGCACACAGTCAGCAAGACAAAATGGAAGCCCACAGACTGGGAAAAGATATTCACCAACCCCACATCTGACAGAGTGCTGATCTCCAAAATATACAAAGAACTCATGAAGCTAGTCTCCAAAACACCAAACAATCCAATTAAAAAGTAGGGTACAGAACTAAATAGACAATTCTCAATAGAGGAATCTAAAATGGCTGAAAGACACATAAGAAAGTGTTCAACATCCTTAGCCATCAGGGAAATGCAAATCAAAACAACTCTGAGATACCATCTTACTCCTGTCAGAATGGCCAAAATCAAAAGTACCAATGACAGTTTATGCTGTAGAGGATGTGGAAAAAGGGGAACACTTCTCCACTGCTGGTAGAAGTGCCAACTTGTACAGCCACTTTGGAAATCAGTATGGCAACTCCTCAAGAAAATTGAAATCAGTTTAATACAAGATCCAGCAATTCTACTCTTAGGCATATACCCCAAAGAAGCACATTCCTACAACAAGGACATCTGTTCAATGATGTTCATGGCAGCACTACTTGTAATAGCCAGAAACTGGAAGCAGCCTAGATGCCCCTCAACTGAAGAATGGATAGAGAAAATATGGTACATTTACACAATGGAGTACTACTCAGTGGGAAAAAAACAATGGAATCTTGAAATTTGCAAGAAAATGGATGAAACCATTCTGAGCGAGGTAACCCAATCACAAAAAGACAAACATGATATGTACTCACTCATATGTGGATTTTAGACATAGAGTAAAGGATTACCAGCCTACAATCCACACTACCAGAGATGCTAGTAAACAAGGAGAACCCTAAGAGAGACATACATGGTCCCCTGGAGAAGGGGAAAGGGTCAAGATCCCCTGAGCAAATTGAGAGCATGGGAAGAGGGGGAAGAGCTAGGAGAATGAGAAGGGAAGAGGAGGGATGCAGAGGACATGAGGGAGCAGAAAGGTTGAGTCAGGGGAAGAATAGAAGATAACAGAAGGGAGACACCATAATAGAGGGAGACATTTTAGGTTTACAGAGAAATCAGGCACTAGGGAAATGTCTGGAGATCTACAAAGATGACACCAACTAACAATCCTAAGCAACAGAGGAGAGGCTACCTTAAATGCCCTTCCCTGGTAATGAGATTGATGACTGACTGATTTGCCACCCGATAGTCCTCATCCAGCAGCTGGAGGAAGTAGAAGCAGACACCCACAACTAATCACCGAAAAACTGGAATCCAGATGCAGAGAAGGATGAGTGAAGGGCAAAGAGGTCCAGACCAGGCTGGTGAAATCCACAGAAACAACTGACCTGAACATCTGGGAACTCTTGCTCCCCAGACTGATAGCTGGGATACCAGCATGGGACTGATCCAGACCCCAGGAACATGGATTTCATTGAGGAAACCTCGGAAACCCACAGGACTTCCTGTAGTAGTTCAGTACTTATCCCTAGCATAGGTGTGGACTTTGGGAGCCCATTCCACATAGATGGATAATCCCTGAGCCTAGATACAAGGGGGTGAGCCTAGGCCCTATTCCAAAGAATATGATAGACTCTGATGACACCCTATAGAAGGCCTCACCATCCAGGGGGAGCAGAAAGGATATATGATAGGTAGGGTTTTAGTTGGGGGGTGGTGGTAGGGGAGGATGGGAGGGAGAAGGGAACTGGGATTGTCATGTAAAACAACCTTGTTTCTAATTCAAATTTAAAAATAAGCATATACATTTGATAATAAAAAAAATCATCTAGTATCCAGCCTGGTGGCATCAATGAGTCTCACACTGCAGAGAGCACAGCAGCTCATCAAGTGATAGTCTATCATTGCTCTGGGAATGGGCCCTACACTGGGTACACTAACAAGCTCTCCAATGATTCTTCTGCAGGCTCTAGTTTGAAAAGCTCTGTATTACAGGGGCCTTCAGGCCCTTAATGCCTTTCTTAGATAATGGATAATACAATAGCACCCTGGGATAAACAACTCAAACTCTGAGCTGATATCAGGCATAACCTGGAAATTTGGAGAGGCCACTGGTGAGAGAACAGAGATATACTAGGATCTATTCCAGGGCCTCTGAGGAAATGATGCTGGAGGTAGCAGAACAACCATAGATCCTGACTTGGTTGTACCCACAGTTCCCAGTGTAATCCCTTCTTGAAGATTCTCCATCTCAGTGATTCTGCTATCCAGGGACTATGGCCAACTGGAAATACATTAAATTGCAAATCAACTTCCCCAAGTGAGCCGAAAGAAACCCTGGAAGGATTCATTAAAGTATAATGGCACCTGCCAATGTTGCACACCTCACTGCAGTGAGGCCACTGCATACAGATTATCTGTCCCAAATATGGCCACTCCATAATGAGCTCCTCCAGGACCAGCTCCTAATGGAGAACAGGAGAAAGAAGGCAACCTCACAGAACAAAATGCTTCCAGGGACAGCAAGAAAGCAGGGCTGGAACTTCCTTCTGCCTGTCATTAACTCACTGCACATCACTGGCCCCATTCCCTCAACAATGAAATGAACTGCTTCTAGTGCCTCCTAAACTTCAGTGTGCAAAAAGGTGATCAGCCAACTCAGTAGTTCCAGGACTAAGGCAGTTCATGGGATATTGAAGCTAACAGTGCCAAGCAAACTGCTGAAATGTCAGACCAAACAGAGTGCTGCTCTCACCCTGAGGTGAACTCTTAAACTCCACAGAATGTGATCCAAGTGTGTGCACATGTATAGACTCAACAGCCCAGGGAAGGCGTGCATACCTTCTATAAACATTTAACATATTTGATGAGCTCATTCAAAACACAGATTCCTAGGTTCCCACATTAGAAATTCATATTCAGCCAGGCTGCACTGGGGGAGCATTGTGTTGTTTATGGACTTCCAAGGGGAGGTCCTGAGGGGCTGAGAATCACAGAACTTGATTATGCCAAAGGTTATTAGCCTGCACATTTCATTGCATATGAAATATATGTGTCTGTCTCCCCTCAGTCAGAGTTCTCTGAAAGTTTGATGGACAACCTCCACATAATTTTCTCTGTACTTGACTCAGTTGTCACCTGTTAAGCATTTCCATTTTTGCCCTGAGCAAATACAGCTGTTAGAGACAGCACAGGAGGCATGGAGAAAGGAGGGCACATTCAGAATAGGCAGACATTCACAGTTACTCATGGATGCAGCAATCTTTCACCCTAGGGGAGACCCCAGCCTGCATCAAGAAGTGCCAGCAAGCAACCAGGATATGAGCCAGTCACTAGGGCCTCATTGGGGATGAGTGTGACCCAACCTGCTTATGTCATGTCACGTAAAGTCAGATGTAGACAGTGAGGAAGTATTAAGAGTCTCCCATGCCCAGAGCTTCGCAGTCATCCTGAGGCCTTTCTCCTGACCTGGCAGACTATAAGCAATTTGCAGTGAAACATAATGGAAGTGCCTGCATGAAGGGAATAATGTACACTCAACCCCACTGGAGTGACAGGCTGTGCTCAGAGTGGAGCACGTGCTGCCATCTCCTGGCTCCAGCTGGTCTAAGCCAGAGCTATTCAGATGTTCTGCAATCTCAAATCAGAAATTCTGGAGTGTCTATCCCCATCCCCTCACCACCCCCGCCCCACGCAAACACACACACACACACACACACACACACACACACACACACACACACAACACACACAGAGAGAGACAGAGAGAGGAGAGAGAGAGAGAGAGAGAGAGAGAGAGAGAGATTATCTTTGGCCTTAGTTGGACATATTGAGAAGTGTGGGTAACAGGTGGAAAGAGCAGGAGGGCCAAAGTGAGAATCAGGATGTATATAAAGTGAAGCTGAATGACAAACCACTATACAGAGAGGAAACTACACTCCTTGGATGGTCTCAGGTTTCTCCCCATGTTGCTGTGATAAAAAAAAATTGACAAAGTCAACTTAGTAGAAAGAGGGTTTGTTTTAGCTCATAATACCATGTTACAGTCAGTATAACAGTGAAGTCACAGTGGGAGGAGCTTGAGAGAACTAGTCATATCACAACTATAATCAGGAACAGAGCAATGGATACATGCATGTCTGTGCTCAATTCACTGTCTTCTTTTTCATACCCAAACCCAGGGGACAGTGCCACCCACACATATGCTGTGTCATTCCATATCAGCTAATGTGATAAAGACAATCTTCTATAGACAAGATCACAGCCCAGCCTGATGGAGACAGTCCCTCTTTGGGATTCTTTTCCTCGGGTGATTCTACATTGTGTAGAGTTCACAATTAAAACTATCCACCATGCCCACATCCCAGACACACGGTGGAGCCAGATCATGTTTATCCCAGGGTTTCTTCTCCTTGCTGGCTTCTTATTTCTTCCAACCAAACTGCTCTGATCCAAGAATCTTGGTCAGGCAAAGAAGAAATGGGGTCTGTAACAGGATCTGTGTGAGTAGAGAGCCTTGGCTGCCGCTCAGGATAGGGCCAGCTTGACTTTCTCCAGACTTAGTCCTCCTTTGATGGCAGCAAAGGCACAGCCAGGAAACAGCACTTGTCATTTCTCAGAGGAGAGAAATGAATGTGTCATAAAGAAATATTTTCAACCAGTGATCTCCAAAGAAAACAAGCATCAAACAGAAAACTGTTCCTACTTCCCTAATAGCAGACCATGCATGCTGGCCATTAAGTAAAGTGCTTGCCACACAAACATGGGGACCCAAGATTGATCTGCAGTACCCACATTTTAAAATGATGTTTTTACACTTTAGCTGTGCAGTCAACTTTGGGAAAAATTATTCCAGTTTGCTGTGTTGAGTTGGCATTGTACAGAAATAATAGCCTTGTTGATCTAGAAACATTAAACTTAGTTTTTTTCCATTTGTCCAGGGATAAGGCACTACATTAAATATGTAAGGTCTTATCTGTGTGTGTTTGATTACAGAAACTAATAAAGTATTCTCTAAATAATGAAAATAGAAAAACCTGGGTGTAATGGGTGCAATGGTGCTAGCCTATAATAAGGAAGTGGAGACCAGAGGCTCTCTAGGGCTTGGTGGCCAGCAAGTATAGTGGAATGAATGAGCTACTGGTTCAGTGACAAATCCTACTTCAAACAATAAGGCAGATACACACACACACACACACACACACACACACACACACACACACACAATTTGTGTTAGTCTGTGACAAGAGACAAGATCCACCTGGAGCAGGTCTGGAGAGTCAGGATACCCCTGGAAGATCTTTTAAAATACAAGGCTTGTGGGTGAGTAAACTATAGAGAAGGAAAAGATAAAAGCTACCAACCTGACACATCCTTGTCTCAGTAAACCCCATCATACACTCATTACATATGGCGGGTTGCCTTTTCTCACCACAGTAACCCTGGATACCCCAAATTCTACCCAACAAAAAATCATTTACACTTGCTTTCAAAGAACATACAAAATAAGATCTGCAGAAAAGAAACCCTAACAAGAAATTACCACACTAAGCCAGTGATGGATATAGTGCTTCAGTACTGTAACACTAATGTGGAGTCCAGAACAGGAAGAAGAAAGGGATCATCCCACTGGGGCTCTGAAATCATGGAATATGTAGGAATGGGATTTCAGACATTTGTTGAAGAAGAAGGCATGAACTGAAGTAAGACAGAAATAGATTTGAGAATATTGGACTATTCCTCTGGCTAAAATGCAGGTACAAGAAAGGACTTGTCAACTACAGCAGAGAAGGCAAGTAGACCAAACTGAGGAGCAAGCAGGGTGGTGAGATGAACTCAAAGGGCAACTTAAGTCTTCCCATACACAAAAGGAACCCCGCAGACTACAAGCCAGACAGGGCACTATTAGACCTGTCCCTTAGGAACACTCAGTCATGACAGGATAAAAAGAATCCATTTCAGGAGCTGGAGAGATGGCTCGGTTGTTAAGAGTACTTTTTCTTTTTCCAGAGAACCCAGATTCGATTCCCAGTTCCACATGGTGTTTCACAACCATCCATAACCCCTGATCTGATACAACAGGCATATACAAACATATATATATATATATATATATATATATATATATATATATATATATATATACACAACAGGCATATATACACATAAATCTAAAAGAACAAAAACAAGCAAAATAAAAGCATTAGAAGTTTGCCATGCGAGAAAGAAAAAACATGTGCCCAAGGGGTGAGGGTCTCCTATCCACTGAGTCCGTACTTTATAATTAGGCCTAAAGAAGTCAACAATATGCCTCAGTGTTTATATTACCAGGATTACATCCGCCAGCTATGACTTCCTGCATACTCACTGCCAGTTTCTATTCAGTGAACAGCCCTGGAGAGCAATAATGCCCTCTGCTTCCCACTGGTCTCCATTCAGTGCTACATCTTAGTGATATGGCTTTGCTCCTTGAAGGATAAAACTCCATGACCATCAGAGTTCAAAGCAACTGTGCTGGAGAGCTGGGTGGTTCTATAGTCACCACTACAGAGACTGGGGACTCCCTCTTTGGAGCCCTCACAATGGGGACATGTTGGACTTCTCTGACTCCCCACCTCCCCAGCAAGGAGCTTGTACAACAATGGCACTAAACAATTAGAGCAATTAACAAAATGCCCTGTGTTTATAGAGAGAGGTGAAGAAAACCTCACCATGGCTGTGCGTGGGGGCTTCTCCCTCAGAGATTAATTCGTCAAGCAAACTTGCTAGATATCTCAACTTTAATTTTAAATGACTAGGTCCCTTTGTTCACAGCCAGATAATCAAATTCGGTATATTGGAAACATGTTTCAGTCTATTCTGGGTTTTTTTTTTTTCAATTTTAAATAAATAAGAGTTCTTTCCAAGGCAGCTTTTTATTTTCTTTGCTTCACAGCCTGATTAATGATAGGCTCAGCTCCACATAAAACCGAGGGAAGTGGGGGCAGGGGGGAATAAATATGAAGGCTTAGGCATTTCAGCTGTCTCCTGGCCCACTGGCTGCTCCTGGATGTGAACTGGCATCAGACCAGAGCTGGATGCCGTAGGCAGGCTCAGGCTAAGTCCAACTCTGTGGCTGAGCTCATTATCCTTTCCAGCTCCAGCCAAACAGTCTTGAAAAGCCAAGTCAAAATCACCCAGATCCTCCAGAACCCTGACTGCACGCTACCTTTGAGTGTGCCATTTGACATACGAAGAACATTAATATAAGTGGGAGCGGGATCTTGAGGTTGAGATGGGACTCTAATCTCTGCCGGGCATGGAGTGTTAGCCAAGGCACGTCTCTCTCTCTGAACTCCAGCCTTCTCTTCTTTAAAATGGGCCATATGAGGCTGGGAAGATGGCTCAGTCAATGAAGTGCTTACCATACAAACCTAAGGACATGAGTTCAGATCCCAAGTACCCATGTAAAACTCATGCATGATAGTGTATACCTGTAATCTGAGTTCCAGAGAGATGGAAACAGGAGGATCCCTTGGGCTCACTGACCATCCACTCTAGCCAAATCACCAACTCCATCCAGGATCAGTGAGAGACCCTGTCTCAAAGAAATAAAGTAAAGCATGATTGAGGGAGATACCTAACATCACCTTCTGGCCTCCATACATGCACACACATACATACATACATACATACATACATACATACATACATACACACACACACACACACACACACACACACACACACACACACACACACACACACTATCACTTACAGACTTGTTGGGAACATTAAATAAAGCAAGTGGGTATGGCGTGTAGCATGATATGAAAACAGATAAAAATGAACACACTTGACAGAGAAACTGTGACAGCAAAGGGTTATGAAATCCTCACCAGTGGCCCATAAAAATAGTACGAATAACTAAGAGAAACAGCATGGCATTTGGAACCACCAGTCGCCTTTGAGGCCCTGGCCTTGTTGTACGGTCTTAAGTGACCCACTCTAAGTCTTAGTCTCCCTCAGTGTGAAGAGGAGGTCACAGTTCCTACTTCAAAGGTATTTAAAGGTCATGGGTTTCAAATCTCCTGTTAGGGACAGTCCCCTTGTAGGAACACCTCCTGGAGAAACTTATCTGAATTATGTATAGCCTATAGGAACGGTACTGCAGGCTCAGAAAAGTACATGTAACTTCTCTGTAGGAGATCATGAGGGACAAAAGAGATGGGGAGCAGGGAAGCTGGTAAGAAGCTGGAAAGAGAAGGTTGCTGCCTCCCCATTGCCCACCCTACTCACTGGAAAACACTGTGCCAATCTCTACAGTAAAGTCGATGAAATGGCAAAGCACCTACCTAGGCAGCAATGGGGTGTGTGTGCTAAGGTTGCATGACACCTGACCATTCCAACATTGCTTTAGAAGATGAAGAGGGGTTGAGTCAGGGGAAGAATAGAAGAAAGGATATGTGATAGGTAGAGTTTTAGTTGGGGGGGTGTTAGGGGAGGACTGGAGGGAGAAGGGAACTGGGATTGTCATGTAAAAAAAAATTTGTTTCTAATTCAAATTAAAAAATGATGAAAAAAAAGAAGATGAAGAGGGTGACTCTACAGGAGCCTGCAGAAACCATGTAGACAGACACCTCCCTGAGCTGCAGAGGCCCTGGGTGGCACTAACAGTGATATTACTGTTGCAATAAGAAGAAAGTAAGACGCATTAGTGGTTTCATACTCAAACAGTTAAACTTCCAAAGAACAATCTTCACCAGGCAGATGCATCTTGATGCATCATTCCATTCTACACCATTTCCTGATGAGCACAGAATGTCTGAGCCACTGGCCCCACTTATGGCAAAATCAGGAGCCTATTTCTATTTTCCATTTATTCAAATTCGGAAGGGGGGATGACAGGAGCATGTGTTCCTGCATCTCCAATGGTAAAGAAGGGCAGAGCTTCCACAGTGGGGAAATAAAAGCAATAAAAAGGGGTTCACAAGGAATTAGAATTAACAATTTCCCTGGCAGGTTAGCTTTATGTCACACCTGTTATAAAGGCTTCCTTACTTCTGCATCAGTGACATTTTGCATATTTTACCCACAATGCCTTGCAGTCATTTAGCTTTCAATAGGTTGCTTTGGCAGTTCTCCTAACCTAATTAGGTACCTGCCTAAGCCAAGGGAGTGACTTTTTTTTCCTGGCCAAAGTTGGCTTCCCAGGACCACAAGCCTGTCCAGCACATCTGAGTCCAACCCAGTGCATATGGTGGACATCACTTATGCAGTGTGACAAAAACAGCTCCAATCTTTCATCTTTGCCTGATAGCTACAGCCTATTGGATTTCCTTTGCAGGACATTATCTACAGTATTGCCTGGCAAATTACTTATCCATTGGGTTATTGTAGTGAACTTGTAAGCAGATGGGATTTTAGATTTTCTCTCCTGTCTCAAAGAAAAATGAACAAGGGATACAAGATACCGACACATCTCCTCTGTCATCGTCAGCTGGCAGGTGATCTGAGTTACACAGTTCACACAGTACATAGCTCTGTGTTTCTCTTCTTTACTCTGCTACAAAGGAGAGTTCTGAATTGACAGCTTCCCCGGTGTCAGCCACAGCCAGATGTTGGGCTGCTGCTCTTCCCAGGCAGGCCACATGCACCTCTCCTGGTTTCCTTTACAGGGTCCTGGCTTTGACATTCATTCACAAACCTGACTTCTGCTTCCCTTTGCTTTTCAACTTCATGTCCTGAATCATGGCCTCACCTTCAAAGCTTCTCAGAGCTCTCTGCTCTGACAGACCTAAATTCTCATATTTCCATCAGGGTCTGCCTCTAACAGGTCGCTAATTAACTTCTGGCTCTCCACGTTACAGAGCTCATTTGCTGACTCACAGGAGACAGTGAAAGGAAGTCCTTCATTAGCATTCCTGAGCTGCTTATTAGCCACTGGGAGAATCACACCACCTGAACTGTCAAACCCACCCTCCTGCACAATGGAAAAATGACTACACTTTGATTAACAGTACTTTACCTCCAGCGAGCAGTTCAGCACTGTGGCAAGAGGGCATCAAGTCCATGCAAGGCAGACTCCTATTGCAAAGGAGATGGGAGCAAGACCCACAAGCATGAAATGAAATTCATTATGCAAGTGGAAAGGATACTCATTTTCTGCAGTGGTGTAGCCATTGTTAAATTGCCCATTTACCAATAAATAATCCCACCTATGTTCATGAAAACAACCCTAACTAAATTCAGCATGTCCACAAACAAAGCAAACACCACACACACACACTCACACACACACACACAAAGACATGAAAACAGGAGGAAAACTGTTGAGAAGGGATTCAACAGGAGTGAGAAGGGGATGAAAGGATGTAATAAGAGGTTAAATGACCAAAATATACTATATGCATTTAAAAATTGTCAAAGAACAAAAATGAAATATACAAAATAAGTAAGTATTGTAAATTAGTTTATTCAATCAATCAAGAAAAATGAAAAGGAAGGATGTAAAAATGTTAAAAAGTCAACACAACCAAGCTAAGGTCACTCAGTAAAAGAAAGGTGGCTTAATATTTTGAAAACATCTGTATAGTTTGCCAATTTAAAATAGCAAAAGTGAAAAGAAAATACAGTATAGTTGGTTTAATAACTGAAGGAAGAATTGACTGATAAAATCCAATGTCAACTCATAACTGAAAAGAAAAAAATAACACTTTTACTAGAAAGTAGTAAAATAGGACTTGAGCTGATGGAAGATGGAGACTGAGAATCCCACACATCTTGTATGGGGGTGAACTGATGAAGGCTTTTCCTTCTGAGACTGGGAGCAAAGCCAAGGGAAACACCATCTGGTCTTTCCATTTTCTGCATAGATTGGAAAATGATATTGGAGGGGGGAAAAAACTCTAACTCACACTACTGACAAAAGTCAAGTCCAGGTACATCAAGGGTCTTCGTAAGAGAAATGAGACAAGAAAGCTTCTAGGCAACCCTGTAGGAGAAATAGCCCTGATGAAAACAGCACCATCTATGATGGACAGCAAAGGATAAACTGATCTACATTAGAAGCTGTTACGTTTCCAAATACCACATCATTAGAGGCAAAGACATCATATGACAAGAAAAAAAGAAGTTTATCAAGACTATATAAACAACTCCTGCAAGTCAGTTATACAGACAACTCAATGTAAAGAGCAAAAGGCTTGAATGGTATTATAGGACTTTTCTAAGGAAGAGATGAAGAATTATCTGCTCACCCAGAGAGAGCCCCTGTGACATACCAGACTAACGAATTCACGCAAGTCTAACTCTGAAAATCAGGGAGTTTAAATGGAGTCATTACAGGAACAGGGATAAGGGCATGCTTACAGGACCATGGGCAGCAACACTCTAAGGCATGACTCCTTCCTGCATCAATTGTTAATTATTTATGTACCCTTAAGAAGGGGAGGGGCCTCATGTGCTACACAGGCCACCTGGTTGGCTACTTAATGAGCTGTCTCATGATCCCCCTTCCACTCTCCAAGAGGGAATGTTGGTCAGCTCAATGTTACCAGGGCCTCATGAAGTAAAGGACACATCATACCAAGAGGACAGAGTTCCACAACAAATGATCATCTTACAAAAGAAATATCCAAATGGCAAAAAAAACATATAAAATATTCTTAAAAACAGTAAAGCTCAAGGAAATATAAATTCAAGCCATATTATGACATTACACCTCCTTAGTTATGGAGGTGACTATTCCAAGAACTGACACACATGTGGACCATTTGGATCTCTCCTGAATTGCTGGCAAAGAAAGTGGAAACACCCACTCAAATGAACATACACAGCCTCATGAACAAACAATTCTGTTTCTAGGCTCAAGACCAATAAAAATGCAGGTGTGTATATACCAAAAGACACATTCAAGAATAAAGACTTCTGGGTAAGATGCCAGACTAGGTGCTGGTGTGATGGTTCAGTTGGTAAACTGCAAAAGCATAAGGACCTGAGTCAGGATCCCCAACAACACAAAAAACCAGGTGTGGCAGTGAGTGCCTTCAATCCTAATTCTGGGGAGGCAGAGACAAGGGGACTCCCTAGAACTTGCTAGATAAGCATCCTGACCTAATCAGTGAGTTCCAGGTTCAGTGAAGGATCCTGTCTCAAAACACAAGGGAGAATTTAACTGAGGAAGACATCAATATCCAGCCTTCATAAACATGGAGACACATGTACACATGTACCTGTACACACACACACACACACACACACACACACACACACACACACACTGGTACTAGATGATGACTCTTAATGTCATTGAGGATGAAAAGCATCAGGATATGAAAAGGTTAAATCCATCCAGAGAAAGAAATTGAAAAATAGCTTGGGAAATTTACAAAATGAGTGACAAAGCAGACAAAAAGTGAAAAGTGCACAGAATCAGAATAACAAATCATCAAAGGGAGGGAAGGCAGAAGATTCATCTGAAAGGTAAGTTTGCTGGTTCTGCTGAAAAGAGACTGCCTTACCAAAGGACAAGCTCACAGTCCACCCAAGCCTTAAATCCAGTGGCAGGTTTGCTGAGATAGTGACTTCTCTGGCTGGTAAGGTCAACAGTGGAGAGAAATGCCCCAGCTCAGAAGTCTGAGAACAGGAGACAGTCCCAAGTTAATCAACCTGCTGCCATTTCCTGGGTAGAAAACAATTCCGGAAAGCTGTTGCACAGAGTAGGACACAAAAAATGTAAAGGTCAGAGACATCTGACGCCAGGGATCTGTTCACCGGATCCCAACTCAGCAGCAGGACCCAACACACCTGGATACTATTGAGGCCCCGGTAACAATTCAGCCTCCATTCACTGGCCCAGGTAGGCCAGGGGCTGTTTCCGGTTCCGGATCGGTGCCCCTGCTCAGAGACATCTGACGCCAAAGATCTGCTCACCAGATCGGAACTCCACAGTGGGATCCAGCACACCTGGACATTGCCAAGGCCCCTGTAACAGTGCCACCTCCATCCACAAGAAGAGAACAGACATCAGAGTATTGGATCTATTTGCATCTACCAGAAGGGAAAGTTGGTCCCATACCCACCAGGAGAGGAAGAGACTCCTGCTACACCCACCAGAAGAAAGGATGAAAAGAGGACAAGGTAAAAGCTCATTCAACAACGGAAAACCCAATATGACACCACTGGAGACTAGGAACCATCAAGACATGAACATCACAGTGCAGATGAACCAGAAGACAGTGACCTTAAAAACATCTTCATGAAAATGATAGAGGACCTCAAAGAGGACATGAGAAAATCCCTTAAAGAAATGGAAGGAAAACAACCAAAAAATACAAGACATCAACAAATCTCTCAAGGAAACAGTTCAAGACCTAAACACGGAAATAGAGACAATAAAGAAAGCACAATCTGAGGGAATGCTGGAAATAGAAAAGCTGGATAAACGATCAGGAACTACAGATGTAAGCATAACCAACAGAATACACAAGATGGAAAAGAGAATCTCAGGAATGGAAGACACACGAGCAGAAATAGAATCATCAACCAAAGAAAATCTTAAGTCTAACAAATCCCTAACAAAAAATATTCAGGAAATATGGGACACCATGAAAAGAACAAACATAAGAATAATAGGTATAGAAGAAGGTGAAGAAATCCAATTCATAGGCACAGAAAACATATTCAACAAAATCATAGAAGAAAACTTTCCCAACCTAAAGAAAGACATGCCAATGAAAATACAAGAAGCCTACACAACACCAAATAGACTGAACCAAAAAAAAAAGGTCTCATCACCACATAATAATCAAAACATGAAACGTGCCGAACAAAGAGAAAATATTAAGAGCAGCAAAGGAAAAAGGTCAAGTAACTTATAAAGGCAAACCTATCAGAATTACACCTGACTTTTCCATGGAAACTCTGAAAGCTAGAAGGTCCTGGATAGATATTCTACCTACACTACGAGACCAAGAATGCCAGCCCAGACTACCATAGCCAGCAAAGCTTTCAATCAATATAGATGGAGAAAACAAGCTATTCCATGACAAAACCAGATTCAAACAATACACCAATCCAGCCCTATAGAAAGTTCTGGAAGGAAAACTGCAACCCAAGGATGTTAACTACAACCAGAAAAATATAGGCAATAGATAATCCCACTTTACCAACAGCCAAAAGGAAAAAGGGATAGAATGCCACACATAATTTCACCACCATCACCAAATCAAAAATAAACAAGAATGAACAATAATCAATGGTCATTAATACCCATCAACATTAATGGTCTTAACTCGCCTATAAAAAGACACAGCTTAGCAAAATGGGTAAGAAGACAGAATCCATCCTTCTGCTGCATATAAGAAACACACCTCAACTTCAATGACAGATGGTACCTAAGAATTAAAGGTAGGGAAAGATTTTCCAATCAAATGAACCCAAGAAACAAGCGGGGGTAGCAATCCTAATATCCAACAAATTGGACTTTAAACTAAAATCAATCAAAAGAGATGAAGGAGGTCACTTCCTACTCATCAAAGAGAAATCCATCAGGATGAAGTCTCAATTCTGAACATTTATGCCCCCAAAACAAAGGCATCCACGTTTGTAAAAGAAACATTACTAAAACTCAAATCACACATAAAACCACACACACTTATAGTGGGAGACTTCAAAACCCCACTCTCACCACTGGACAGGAACACCAGAAAGAAACTTAACAAAGAAACAAAGGAACTAATAGAAGTTGTGGTGCAATTGGACTTAACAGATGTCTATAGAACATTCCTTCCAAATACAAAACAATTTACCTTCTTCTCAGTGCCACACGGAACCTTCTCTAAAATCGACCACATACTTGGCAACATAGCAAACCTCAACAGGTACAAAAAAAAATTAAATAACCCCCTGTATCTTATCAGACCACCATGCTTTAAAGTTAGAATTCAACGACAACATGAATTACAGAAAACCTACAAACTCATGGAAATTAAGAAACACCAATTGAACAATTCCTGGGTCGATGAAGAAATAATAAAAGAAATTAAAGATTTCCTAGAATTCAATGAGAATGCGGACACAACATACCCAAACCTATGGGACACTTTGAAAGCAGTGCTAAGAGGAAAGTTCATAGCACTACGTGTCCACATGAAGAAACAGGAGAATAATCACACTAGAGAATTAACAGTACAACTGAAAGCTTTAGAACACAAAGAAGCCAATACGCCCCGGAGGAGCAGATACCAGGAAATAATCAACTTGAGGGCTGAAATCAATAAAATGGAAACTAGGAGAATCAATATAACAAAGAGTTGGTTCTTTGAGAAAATCAACAAGATAGACAAACCTTAATCCAAACTTACCAAACAGCAGAAAGTGAACATGCAAATTAATAAAATCAGGAATGAAAAGGGGATATAACAATAGACACAGAGGAAATCCAGAGAATCATCAGGTCATACTTCAAAAAACTATATTCCTCAAAATTCGAAAATCTAAAGGATATGGACAATTTTCTGGACAGATTTCACTTACCAAAATTAAATCAAGAACAGATAAGCAACTTAAATAGACCTATAACCTCTAATGAAATAGAAGCAGTCATCAGAAGTCTCCCAATCAAAAAAAGCCCAGGGCCAGATGGCTTCAGTGCAGAATTCTACCAGAAACTCAAGGAACAGCTAATACCAATTCTCCTCAAAGTATTCCACACAATAGAAGCAGAAGGGTCATTGCCAAACTCCTTTTATGAGGCTTCAATAACCTTGACACCCAAGTCACAAAAAAACACAACTCAGAAAGAGAACTACAGACCAATATCCCACATGAATAGTGATGCAAAAATTCTCAATAAAATACTGGCAAGTCAAATCTAAGAACAAATCAGAGAAATCATCCACTATGATCAAGTAGGCTTCATCCCAGGGATGCAAGGATGGTTCAACATACAAAAATCCATCAATGTAATCCACCATATAAACAGATGGAAGGAAAAAAAAAAACCACATGATCATCTCACTAGATGCCGAAAAAGCCTTTGACAAAATCCAACACCCATTCATGATAAAGGTCTTGGGAAATCAGGGATAACAGGAACATATCTCAACATAATAAAAGCAATATACAGTAAACCGACAGCCAACATCAAATTAAATGGAGAGAAACTCAAGCAATTCCTCTAAAATCATGGACAAGACACAGGAACATACCTCAACATAATAAAAGCAATATACAGTAAACCGACAGCCAACATCAAATTAAATGGAGAGAAACTCAAGCAATTCCTCTAAAATCATGGACAAGACAAGGCTGTTCACTCTCTCCATACCTCTTCAATACTGTCCTTGAAGTTCTAGCTAGAGCAATAAGACAAAAAAAAGGAGATCAATGAAATACAAATCAGAAAGGAAGAAGTCAAACTCACTATTTGCAGATGATATGATAGTCTATATAAGTGACACAAAAAAACTCTACCAGGGAACTCCTACAGCTGATAAACACCTTCAGCAAAGTGGCAGGATACAAGATAAATCAAAAAAGTCTGTAGCCCTACTATATACCAATGAAACATTGGTGGAGAAAGAAATCAGAGAAACATCACCCTTTTCAATTGCCACAAACAACATAAAATACCTTGGGAATAACACTAACCAAAAAAGTGAAAGACCTGTACCATTAAGAATTTTGAGTCTCTAAAGAAAGAAATAAAAGATGATACCAGAAAAATAGAAAGATCTCCCATGTTCTTGGATAGGCAGGATCAACATAGTAAAACTGGCAATCTTGCCAACAGCAATCTACAGATTCAATGCAATCCCCCAAAAAATCCCAACACAATTCTTCACAGACCTTGAAAGAACAATTCTCAACTTTATATGGAAAAACAAAAGACCCAGGATAGCCAAAACAACCCTGTACAATAAAGGAACTTCTGGAGGTATCACCATCCCTGACTTCAAGCTCTATTACAGAGCTATAGTCCTGAAAACAGCTTGGTATTGGCACAAAAATACACAGGTAGACCAATGGAATAGTGTTGAAAACCCTGATATTAACCCACACACCTACGAACACCTGATTTTTGACAAATAATCCAATTATATACAATGGAACAAAGAGAACATCTTTAACAAATGGTACTGGCATAACTGGATGCAGACATGTAGAAGACTGCAGATAGATCCAAGTTTACCATCATGCACAAAACTTAAGTTAAAATGGATCAAAACCTCAACATAAATCCAGCCACACTGAACCTATTAGAAGACAAAGTAGGAAATACCCTTGAATTAATTGGTACAGGAGACCACTTCCTGGACATTACACCAGCAGCACAGACATTGAGATCAACAATTGATAAATGGGACCTCCTGAAACTGAGAAGCTTCTGTAAGGCAAAGCACACAGTCAGCAAGACAAAATGGAAGCCCACAGACTGGGAAAAGATATTCACCAACCCCACATCTGACAGAGTGCTGATCTCCAAAATATACAAAGAACTCATGAAGCTAGTCTCCAAAACACCAAACAATCCAATTAAAAAGTAGGGTACAGAACTAAATAGACAATTCTCAATAGAGGAATCTAAAATGGCTGAAAGACACATAAGAAAGTGTTCAACATCCTGTCAGAATGGCCAAAATCAAAAGCACCAATGACAGTTTATGCTGGAGAGGATGTGGAGAAAGGGGAACACTCCTCCACTGCTGGTGGGAATGCAAACTCATACAGCCACTTTGGAAATCAGTATGGCGACTCCTCAAGAAAATGGGAATCAGTCTATCACAAGATCCAGCACTTCCATTCTTAGGCATATACCCCAAAGAAGCACATTCCTACAACAAGGACATCTGTTCAATGATGTTCATGGCAGCACTACTTGTAATAGCCAGAAACTGGAAGCAGCCTAGATGCCCCTCAACTGAAGAATGGATAGAGAAAATATGGTACATTTACACAATGGAGTACTACTCAGTGGGAAAAAAACAATGGAATCTTGAAATTTGCAAGAAAATGGATGAAACCATTCTGAGCGAGGTAACCCAATCACAAAAAGACAAACATGATATGTACTCACTCATATGTGGATTTTAGACATAGAGTAAAGGATTACCAGCCTACAATCCACACTACCAGAGATGCTAGTAAACAAGGAGAACCCTAAGAGAGACATACATGGTCCCCTGGAGAAGGGGAAAGGGTCAAGATCCCCTGAGCAAATTGAGAGAATGGGAAGAGGGGGGAGAGCTAGGAGAATGAGAAGGGAAGAGGAGGGATGCAGAGGACATGAGGGAGCAGAAAGGTTGAGTCAGGGGAAGAATAGAAGATAACAGAAGGGAGACACCACAATAGAGGGAGACATTTTAGGTTTACAGAGAAATCAGGCACTAGGGAAATGTCTGGAGATCTACAAAGATGACACCAACTAACAATCCTAAGCAGCAGCTGGAGGAAGTAGAAGCAGACACCCACAACTAAACTGAACTAAACTGGAACCCAGATGCAGAGAAGGATGAGTGAAGAGTAAAGGGGTCCAGACCAGGCTGGTGAAACAACTGACCTGAACATCGGGGAACTCTTGCTCCCCAGACTGATAGCTGGGATACTAGCATGGGACTGATCCAGACCCCATGAACATGGATTACATTGAGGAAACCTCAGAAACCCACAGGACTTCCTGTAGTAGTTCAGTACTTATCCCTAGCATAGGTGTGGACTTTGGGAGCCCATTCCACATAGAGAAATACTCCCTGAGCCAAGACACACAGGGGTGGGCCTAGGCCCTATCCCAAAGGGTATGATAGATTCTGATGACACCCTATGGGAGGCCTCACCATCCAGGGGGAGCAGAAAGGATATGTGATAGTTAGGGCTTAGTTGGGGGAGTGGTAGGGGAGGATGGGAGGGAGAAGGGAACTGGGATTTTCATGTAAAACAATCTTGTTTCTAATTCAAATAAAATAAATATGAAAAAATGTAAAGGTGGCAGAAAGCTTTAGCCCAGACAGTGGCAGGTATAGGCAATATATTCCCACCTTTGGTGTCCAAGAACAGATCTCCCCCCCCTCCGCCTCTCTCTCTCTCTCTCTCTCTCTCTCTCTCTCTCTATCTATCTATCTATCTATCTATATATCTCTCTCTCCTCCCTCTCATCCTCTCTCTCTTTCTCTCTCTGTTTTTTGAGACAGGGTTTTTCTGTGGCTTTGGAGGGTGTCTTGTAGACCATGCTAGTCTCCAACTACAGAAATCCACCTGCTTCTGCCTCCAGAGTGATGGGATTAAAAGTGTGCACCATCACTTCCCGGCTAAGAACAGATCTCATCAACTGATGATAAGCTAGTGTCCAAAGCCCTGACCCTGATGTCAGTGAGTGATCAACCTCTCTAGCTATAACATCTGTTTTGACGTTCTCTGGGCTCCAGAAGACCACTCACACCTACAAATGCACACCTCTAGCAGGGTAGTTAATGCTTGGTGGCTTTTAAAGGCACAAAGATAGACCTGAGTACTGTAGTTACTTTCTCTACTTTCAATGTATTTAGGGTAATTCCCACTTTCTATTCTAGAAGATTCAGTGTGGCTGGATTTATGGAGAGATCTTTGATCCATTTGCACTTAAGTTTCGTGCATGGTGACAGGTATGGATCTATCTGCAATCTTCTGCATGTCCTAATCCAATTGTGCCAGCACCATTGGTTGAAGATGCTATCTTTTTTCCATTGTATAGATTTAGCACCTTTGTCAAAAATAAGTTGTTCATAGGTTCGTGGGTTAATATCTGGGTCTTCAATTTGATTCCATTGGTCTATCTGTCTATTCTTGTGCCAATACCAAGCTATTTTCAGAACTATGGCTCTACAGTAGAGCTTGAAGTCAGGGATGGTGATGCCTCCAGAAGATCAATGTATTTAGGAAACTTTATGTGCGCACGTGCCACACACACACACACACACACACACACACACACACACACACACACACACTCCTCTAGCCGATTAGCCATCCTGGGAGTTATTATCTGGGGAGTCGAGAGAGAGTAGGAGATCTGCCCAGCATAGACTGCAAAACTGTGTCCAGTAGAACTCCCTGCAAAGAAAGGAAGTGCTAAAGTGAATGAAGTTCTGAAAGACACTGAACACTTGTCCTACACAGGCTCAGCACCAGCATAAACCATAGGAAAGACAGGAGTCCACAAGTTCAATGAACCCTATGCCCTTCATGTGCCCACTTGTCTCCAGTTTCCAAATTCCAGGGGAGGGGGCTGTTTTACACTCCATTTTTTCTTCTTCTTTTTAACTGTTCTTGGTTCTTGAGTTTTCTTTGTACTTTACCATATTAAAGATACCGAGAAGAGCTGGGCGTTGGTGGCGCATGTCTTTAATCCCAGCACTCCGGAGGCAGAGCCAGGTGATCTCTGTGAGTTCAAGGCCAGCCTGGTCACCAGAGAGAGTGCCAGGATAGGCTCCAAAGCTACACAGAGAAACCCTGTCTTGAAAAAAAAAGAAAAAAGAAAAAGATACTGAGAAGGAGTAAAGGTTACTATCAAGAAACCAAACTAAAAAGCTATGGGATATAAATAGGAGCCAAGATATAAAGGAAAGGCATATACAATCTATTCCATAAAACTGTAACATAATTTGTTTTCAAATCTAGAGAAAGAGTTGGATATATGAACATATGAGACATTTAAAACCCTAAATAGTCATGGCCAAAGAAGAAATTTTCATGAAACATTATAACCAAGACATAAAAATACAAGTCAAAAAAGCCAATATCAAAATTGTAAGAAAAACATTTGCCAACTCTCTTACAAAGGCAAATACATCAGTATAACATCAGATCCTTCAACAACCCTAAAATCCAGATAAACATGGAATGACATATTTAAACTGTGAAAATAACTTCGTCAAGAGTGCTATGTCTAGTAAAGCTATCTTTTACTAGCTTTAGTAGAAAGAGAAAAGGGGATATTTCAAAACAAGATTAAAATTAGGAAAATGATGATTTCTGTCTTAGGGTTTTTATTTCTGTGAAGAAACACATGGTCATGGCAGCTCTTATAAAGAAAATATTTAATTGGGATAGCTTGCTTACAATTTCAGAGATTCAGTCTGTTATCATCATGCCAGAGAGCATGGCATCATGAATAGTGCTGGCTACATCTTGATCAGAAGGCAACAGGAAGTGGACTGGGACAGTATCTTAAGTATAGGAAACCTCAAAGCCCATACCCACAGTGAGACATTTCCTTCAGCAAGGCCATACCTACTCCAACAAAGCCACACCTCCTAATAGTGCCACTCCCTATGAGCTTATGGAGGCCAAATACATTCAAACTACTACAATTGCCAAGCCAAAGCTGTAAAAGATACTTAAAAGAATATGGAAGTCAGACAGTCTCAACCATGAGAGTGTAACAAAAAATAAATTCCAAGAGAAGACTAGATTAACAAAATATAATTAGGAAAACTCTAGCATGTATAATACAGTAAACTAGCAAATCATCAATACAAATAAAGGAACAAAGACTAGAACACAAAGAAAATATATATAAAAAACAATAAACCAACCAAATAGAAAAACAAAATCAAAGTAATTAGTCAACATCTCTCAATAATAACTCAACTCACCAATAAAGATGAAGACTGATTGACTAGATTAAAACCTACGACCTGGAAGCTGGAAGGATGGCTCAGAGGTTAAGAGCACTGGCTTCTCTTCCGAGGGTCCTGAGTTCAATTCCCAGCAACCACATGGTGGCTCACAACCATCCATTATGAGGTCTGGTGCCCTCTTGTGGTGTGCAGATATACATGGAAGCAGAATGCTGTATACATATTAAATAAATAAAATTTAAAAAAACAACCTAGCTTTTCCGCCGACCGATCTGCAACCAGGTGAATGACCTACTGCTCTTACCCAACTCCCTTCCAAAGCGTCATTCACCCAGATTGCCCCAGACTTGTACCTGCTTGGAGTAGACATGCCCAGGCAGGGAGGAGCTCCCTGAATCTGGAAACAGGCCACTCTTCCTTCCCTTTCTGTCGACCGATCTGCAACGAGGTGAGTGATCCTCTGCTCTTACCCAACTCCCTTCCAAAGCCCCATCCACCCGGATCTCCCCGGGCCTGCTCCTGCTTGGGGTAGACCTGCCCAGGCAGTAAGGAATTCCCTGAGCCTGGAAACACCCCACTCTTCCTTCCCGTCCCCTCCCCACACACACACCTGACCCCTACAGAGGCCTAACTCCTTCAGAGAGAGGAGACTACCAGGAGAGGCCAGACCATCCAGAGCTGCGCACATTGAATTCCTGGCCCACACACACCACTGGGTAACAAGAGGAGATAGAGAGACCCCTCCTGCACTCACTGGAAGAAGATATGGGAAGAAGACAGAATAAGAACTCAACAACAGAAAGACCAATGTGACACCACCAGAATCTAGGGACTCCACTACAGCAAGATCTGAAAAGCCCAACACAGTGCATGAAGAAGAGATGGACCTCAAAAATTATCTCAGCAAGATGATAGAGACCTTTAAAGAGGAAACAAGAAAATCCCTTAAAGAAATGGAAGAAAAAGCAAGCAAAAATTACACGAAACGGAAGAAAAGACAAACCAAAAAATTCAAGAAATAAATCTCTTAAAGAATCTAAAGAAACCCAAGAAAAAACAACCAAACAAGTGAAGGAAGCTCTTGAAACAGTTCAAAGCATGAAAGCTGAAATAGACACAATAAAGAAACACAGAATGAGGCGATGCTGGAAATGGAAAGACTGGATAAACAATCAGGAACTAAAGACGTGAGTATAACTAATAGAATCCAAGAGACGGAAGAGAGAATCTCAGCTATTGAAGACTCACTAGAAGATATACATTCATCAACCAAAGAAAACCTCAAGTCCAACAAATCCCTAACACAAAATATCCAGGAAATATGGGACACCGTGAAAAGACCAAACCTAAGAATAATAGGTATAGAAGAAGATGAAGAAACACTGCTCAAAGGTACAGAAAACATATTCAACAAAATCATAGAAGAAAACTTCCCCAACCTACAGAAGAATATGCCTATGAAAGTACAAGAAGCTTACACAACACCAAACAGACTGGACCACAAAAAGAAGTCCCCCCCCGACACATAATAATCAAAACACCAAATCTACAGAATAAAGAGAAAATATTAAGAGCAGCAAAGGAAAAAGGCCAAGTAACATATAAAGGCAAACCAATCAGAATCACACCCGACTTCTCAATGGAAACTCTGAAAGCCAGAAGGTCTTGGATAGATACCATACAAGCACTAAGGGAGCATGGATGTCAACCCAGACTACTGTACCCAGCAAAACTTTCAATCACTATAGATGGAGAAAACAAGATATTCCATGACAAAAACAGATTTAAACAATACATATCCACAAATCCAGCACTATAGAAGGTTCTGGAAGGAAAACTCCAACCCAACGAACATAACTACACTCACAAAAACACAGGCAATAGATAATCTAACTTTACCAAACACAAAAAGAAGCAGGAGGGTCTAATCCACACACAATGACACCACCAACAATAAATCCAAAACAAACAAGAACCAACGATGGACATTAATATCCCTAAATGTCAATGGTCTTAACTTACCCATAAAAAGATATGGATACAAAGACAGAATCCATCCTTCTGCTGTTTACAAGAAACACACCTCAACTCCAAAGATAGGCGATACCTCAGAGTAAAAGGATGGGAAAAGATTTTCCAATCAAATGGGCTCAAGAAACAAGCTGGTGTAGCAATCCTAATATCTAACAAATTAGACTTTAAACTAAAATCAATCAAAAGAGATGAAGAAGGGCATTTCATACTCATCACAGGAAAAGTCCATCAAGATGAAGTCTCAATCCTGAACATCTATGCCCCAAATATGAAGGCACCCACATTTGTAAAAGAAACATTACTAAAGCTCAAACCACACATAAAACCACACACACTTATAGTAGGAGATTTCAACACCCCCCTTAGACCACTAGACAGGACCACCAGACAGAAACTTAACAAAGAAACAAAGGATCTGAAAGAAGTTATGACCCAACTGGGGTTAATGGATATCTATAGAGCATTCCATCCAAACTCAAAAGAATATACCTTCTTCTCAGCGCCACATGGCACCTTCTCTAAAACTGACCACATAGTAGGCAGCAAAGCAAACCTCCGTAGTTACAAAAGAATTGAAATAACCCCCTGTATCTTATCAGATCACCATGCATTAAAGCTAGAATTCAACAGCAATACCAATGGCAGAAAACCTACATACTCTTGGAAAATAAATAACACCTAATTGCACCATTCCTGGGTTGAGGAAGAAATAAAAAAAGAAATTAAAGACTTCCTAGAATTTAATGAGAATGTAGACACAACATACCCAAACTTATGGGACACTCTGAAAGCAGTGATAAGAGGAAAGTTCATAGCACTAAGTGCCCACATGAAGAAACTGGAGAAAAGTCACATTAGAGAATTGACAGAACAACTGAAAGCATTAGAGCAAAAAGAAGCAAAATCACCAAGGAGGAGTAGATGCCAGGAAATAATCAACCTGACAGCTGAAATCAATAAAGTAGAAACTAGGAAAACATTACATAGAATCAACGAAACAAAGAGTTGGTTCTTTGAGAAGATCAACAAGATAGACAAACCTCTATCCAAACTAACCAAAAGGCAGAGAGAAAGCATGCTAATTAACAAAATCAGAAACGAAAAGGGAGATATAACAATGGATACTGAGGAAATCCAGAGAATCTTCAGGTCATACTTTGAAAACCTGTACTCCACAAAATTCGAAAATCTAAAGGAAATGGACAGTTTTCTACATAAATATCACTTACCAAAATTAAACCAAGATCAGATAAACAGTTTAAATCGACCCATTACCCCTAATGAAATAGAAGCAGTCATCAAAAGCCTCCAAACCAAAAAAAGCCCAGGGCCAGATGGCTTCACTGCAGAATTCTACCAGAAATTCAAACAAGAGCTGATACCAGTACTCCTCAAACTGTTCCGCACAATAGAAGCAGATGGGATATTGCCAAACTCTTTCTACGAGGCTACAATCACTTTGATACCCAAGCCACACAAAGATAAGACTAAGAAAGAGAACTACAGACCAATATCCCTCATGAACATCAATGCTAAAATACTCAATAAAATATTGGCTAATCGAATCCAAGAACATATCAGAAAAATCATCCACCACGATCAAGTAGGCTTCATCCCAGGGATGCAAGGATGGTTCAATATATGAAAAACCATCAATGTAATCCACCATATAAACAAACTGAAAAAGAAAAACCACATGATCATCTCACTAGATGCTGAAAAAGCCTTTGACAAAATCCAACATCCCTTCATGATAAAGATCTTGGAGAGAACAGGAATAACAGGAACATATCTAAACATGATAAACGCAATATACACCAAACCAATAGCCAACATCAAACTAAATGGAGAGAAACTCAAAGCGTTTCCTCTAAAATCAGGAACAAGACAAGGCTGTCCACTCTCTCCATACCTCTTCAATATTGTACTTGAAGTTCTAGCTAGAGCAATAAGACAAGAACAGGGGATCAAAGGGATACAAATTGGAAAGGACGAAGTCAAACTTTCACTATTTGCAGATGACATGATAGTCTACATAAGTGACCCGAAAAACTCTACCAGGAAACTCCTACAGCTGATAAACACCTTCAGCAAGGTAGCAGGATACAAAATTAACTCAAAAAAATCTGTAGCCCTACTGTATACAGATGATAAACTCAATGAGAAAGAAATCATGGAAACATCACCTTTCACAATATCCACAAGCAACATAAAATATCTGGGGGTAACACTAACCAAAAAAGTGAAAGACCTGTACAATAAGAACTTTGAGACTTTAAAGAAAGAAATTAAAGAAGATACCAGAAAGTGGAAAGATCTCCCATGCTCTTGGATAGGCAGAATTAACATAGTAAAAATGGCAATCCTACCAAAAGCAATCTACAGATTCAACGCAATCCCCATCAAAATCCCAACACAGTTTTTCACAGACATTGAAAGAACAATACTCAACTTTATATGGAAAAATAAAAAACCCAGGATAGCCAAAACAACTCTTTACAATAAAAGATCTTCTGGAGGCATCACCATCCCTGACTTCAAGCTCTACTATAGAGCCATAGTTCTGAAAACAGCTTGGTATTGGCACAAGAATAGACAGATAGACCAATGGAATTGAATTGAAGACCCAGATATTAACCCACGCACCTATGAACACCTTATTTTTGACAAAGGTGCTAAATCTATACAATGGAAAAAGATAGCATCTTCAACAAATGGTGCTGGCACAATTGGATTAGGACATGCAGAAGACTGCAGATAGATCCATACCTGTCACCATGCACGAAACTTAAGTACAAATGGATCAAAGATCTCTCCATAAATCTAGCCACACTGAATCTTCTAGAAGAGAAAGTGGGAATTACCCTTGAACAAATTGGCACAGGAGACCGAGTCCTGAACATCATGCCAGTAGCACAGACACTGAGATCTGCAATTAATAAATGGGACCTCCTGAAACTGAGAAGCTTCTGTAAGGCAAAGGACACAGTCAGTAAGACAAAACAACCGCCCACAGAATGGGAAAAGATCTTCACCGACCCCACATCTGACAGAGGGCTGATTTCCAAAATATACAAGGAGCTCAAAGAAGCTAGCCACCGAAACACCAAACAATGAAATTAAAAAGTGGAGTGCAGAACTAAACAGAGAATTTTCAACAGAGGAATCTGAAATGGCTGAAAGACACTTAAGAAAGTTTTCAAAATCCTTGGTCATCAGAGAAATGCAACTCAAAACAACTCTGAGATACCACCTCACACCTGTCAGAATGGCTAAATGACAATCTATCCTGGAGAGGATGTGAAGAAGAAAGAACACTCCTCCATTGCTGGTGGGAGTGTGAACTTGTAAGACCTCAACTGAAGAATGGATAGAGAAAATGTGGTACATTTATACAATGGAGTACTACTCAGCAGAAAAAAGCAATGGAATCTTGAAATTCACAGGCAAATGGATGGAACTAGAAGAAACCATCCTGAGTGAGCTAACCCAGTCACAAAAAAGACAAACATGGTATGTACACAAAAAAGACAAACATGGTATGTACTTACTCACATATGAATTCTTGACATAGAGCAAAGGTTTACCAGCCTATAATCCTCTTCACCAAAGAAACTAGGAAACATGAAGGACTCTAAGGGATAAATAGACTCCAGGAATGGGAAGTGGCATGAACTCCTGAGCTAATTGGGAGCATGAGGGTAGGGGAGAGGGTGCTGCCACACTAAGAGCACAAGAAGAGGAGTAGAGTAGATAAAATGGAGGAGCAGAGATATTGAGTAGGGGGAAGAATAGAGGAGAGAGAGCAGGATGAGAGATACCATATTAGAGGGAGCCACTATAGGTCCGAGAAGAGATCTGGAACTAGGGAGATCTCCAGAGACCTACAAGGATGACACAATCTGACAATCCAGGCAATGGAGGAGAGGATAACCTAAAAGCCCTTCCCCTAAAACGAGATTGATGACTACTCTTTATGCCATCCTAGAGCCCTCATCCAGTGGCTGATGGAAGCAGAGACAGAAATACACAGAAATACACTGAGCTGAAATCTGGAATTTAGTTGAAGAGAGGGAGGAATGAAGATCGAAGGGGTCTATACCAGGTTGGAGAAACCCACAGAAACAGCTGGCCTGAACAAGGGAGAGCACATCGACCCCAGATGCTATCTGGGAGGCCAGTACAAGACTGATCCAGACCCCCGAACATGGATGCCAATAAGGAGGCCTCTGCACTCCAGGGAGCCTCTGGAAGTGGATTAGCATTTTTCCCTGGTGTAAGGAGGGACTTTGAGAGCCCATCCCACGTGAAGGGATACAGTCTGGCCCTGGACACATGGGGAAGGGCCCAGGCCCAGCACAGGAAGATTTGGTGGACTTTGCAGAGCCCCCGTTGAGGGCCCTACCCTGCCTGGGGAGTGGTGGGTGGATGGGGTGGGGGGTAGGTTGGGGGTGGGGGAGGAGGGATGGGGGTGAGGGAAGGGAGAGGGAGAAGGGACTTCCACGTGAAACAAGCTTGTTCTCTAACTTGAATTAATAAAAAAAAATAAATATAATAAATATAATACAGAAATTAAAAAAAAAAACCTAAGATCCAACAATCTAATGTCTCCATGAAACAAATCTCACTGGCAAAGAGTGCCACAGACTGTGGGTCAAAGTATGGAAGTCAAATTATCAAGCAAATAGAAGCTGAAATCAAGCTGGTATTACTGATACATGATGATGATGACTTCAAACAAAATTAGTCAGAAGAGACAAAGAAAGTCATTATATATTACTGAAAGGAACAATTCATCAAGAAGATCAATAATTATAAAAATGTATGTGCTGAATGATGGAGCTCCCAATTTTGTAATACAAACGGGATGAACCTAAAATGTCAAATAGGTGCTGATATAATAAAAGTGGGGAAATTCAATATCCATTCTCATTTATGGATATGGTATCCAAACTAAAAGATAGCAAAGAAATTAGAAACCCTCCCCCTAAAAAATGGAAGAAAAAAAGAAACTTCCAAGATAAAAATATCTTTACACCAAATGGACCTAACAAATATCTATGGAGTATTCTACCCAAAAGATGTAGAACACAAATTTATCTGAGTAGCCCATAAAACTTGTCTAAAAGAGATCATATTCTAGGCCATAGAACAAGCATTCACAAATAAAAAAAAAAAGAAATGAAAGGCCTAAATCTCATCCGATAATAATGGAATAAAATTTAAAACCAATAGCAAAAGGAACCATAGAAATTACACAAATACTTAGAGGTTGAACAATAAACTATAGAATAACCACTGGGTTAGGGAGAAATGGGGGGGGATACAAAACTTTTGAAAATCAAATGAACATGAAAACAAAGTATTTTAGTTTCATTTACTATTGCTGTGACAAAATATTCTCAGAAAAGCAACATAAAGGAGAGGGTTTTATTTGGTTCACAATTATATGTTATAGTCCCTCATTGCAGCCAAGTCGTGGTAGCTGGAACTTGAAGCAGCTAGTATGCCCTTAATCAACAGTAGAGAGAATAAATGCATGTTGTGTTCAGCAATCTTTATACACTCTTCTATAGTTCAAGATTCTCTGAGTAGGGAATGGAACCACCCACAGTGAGTAGTTTTCCAACCACTATTAACATAATTAAGATAATCCCCCACAGAAATAACCAAAACACCAACTATACAATACCTCATCCAGATTTACTTCACAAGTGATTCTAGATTATCTCAAGTTGACAATTAAAATTAACCATCACAATAGCTTACTAGAATCATTAGGACATAGCTAACACAGTTCTAAGACAGAGGAAAGTTCACAGCTATTGCTACTACCTTAAAAAACAAAACAAAACAAAACAGAGAGATCTGAAGTAAATAACCTAACGATATTCCTCAGGTCTTAGGAAAGCAAGAACAAAAACAAGCCAAACTCAAAAACAATTGATGACAAGAAATGACAAAACTCAAAAGCACACCAAGTTTGTTATTTAAAAAATTAATACTCTGCTAACTACCTTATATGCATGCCATCCTAGTGCCTTCATCCAGTAGCTGATGGAAGCAGAAGCAGACACCCACAGCTAAACACTGAGCTGAACTCTAGAATCCAGTCACAAGAGGGAGGAGTGATGAGCAAAGGGGTCAAGACCAGGCTGGCTCACAGAAACAGCTGACCTGAACAAGGGATTGCTCATGGACCCCAGACTGATAGCTGGGAAACTAGCATAAGACTGTTCCAGACCCCCTGAAGAAGGAAGTCAGTTTGGATGTCTGAACAATCTATGGGGCCTCTGATAGTACGTCAGTATTTACCCCTAGTACACAAATGAACTTTGGGAGCCCTCTCCACATAGAGGGATACTCTCTCAGCCTATACACAAGGGGGAGGGTCTAGGCCCTGCTCCAAATGATGACAGATTTTGAAGATCCCCCATGGAAGGCCTAACCCTCCCTGGGGAGCAGAAAGGGGTTGGGATAGGGGGTCCCGTCGGGGAGCAGGGGAAGAGGGGTGGGAGAGGGAACTGAGATTGACATGTAAAAGAAGCTTGTTTCTAATTTAAATTTTAAAAAGAAAAAACTATTACTCTGAGAAAACTAAAAAAAATTGAGAAGAAAGGGATAAATTCCTACATACATATGAACTACCAAATTTGAAACAATTGAATATTAACAGCCTTAACAGATCTGAAGCAGCAATGAGATTGAAGCAGTAATAGAAGTGAAAACGAACAAATAAAAGTCCAAAACCTGACCAAGTCATTGTCAAACTGCATCAAACTTTTAAAGACAAACTTACACAGGTGCTCCTCCAACTGTTCTTATAAAAGAAAGTGAAGGAACACTCTGAGGCTCATTTTACAAAGTCAGAATTACCCTGATATTAAAGCCAGACCAAAACACAACAATAATACTATATAAAAATTTATCTGATGAACACAGTGACAAAAATCCCCATTTAGAAGTTCATCCTTTATGAACAATTTGGTTTCATTCCAAGGATACAAGGATTTGTTCAATATGCACAAATCAAAATATACATACAGCACATTAATAGACTTAAAGGCAGAAGCCACATGATTATCTGGATTATGATGAAAGTCCTGTAAAAAAGCTCAATTGTCTTTCATGGTAAGAAGCCCTGAAGAAACTTGGAACAGAAGGAACATACCTCAACATAAACAGGCTATACATAACAAACCTATAGGCAACATCAAAGGAAATGAAAGCATTTCCTCTAAAACCAGGAACAAGGGTCTCTTTGCTGTTGTTCAAAATAGTGTTCAAGTCTTAGCTAGAAAAGCAAAACTAGAAGAAACAAAACAGACATAAATAAGAAATGGAGTCAATGACTACAGACAAAACAATACCATACTTCTGAAACCCTAAAAACTCCACGAGGAAACTCTGAGATGTGATTATAAGCAATTTCAACAAAATATCAAGATAAGTCAACATACAAAAATCTGTAACTTTTCTATGTAAAAATAGCAAACTTTCCAAGAAAGAAAAAATCATTCATATGAGTGTCAGAAATTAAAATTAAAAACCTAAATATAAGTAAAGCTACTAAGAGACAATAAAGCTAACCAAGAAGATGAAAGACCTCTATAGCCAAACCATAAAATACCAAAGAAACATTGAAGAAAACATCTAAGATGGAAAGATTTCCCATTGTCAAGGATTGTAAAAATGACTAATCCAAAAGATATCCACCACATCCTCAAGGCAATAACATCAAAATCTCAATGACATACTTCACAAAGTTAGGAAAAAAAACTAAAGTTCATGTGGAAACACAAAAGATCTTGAATGGCTAAACCAATTAGATAGAGAGATGGATGTTAGAAATATTGAAATACTATATCTCAAAATATAATACAGAGCCATAGTAACAAAATCAGAAAGACACTGGCACACACACACACACACACACACACACACACACACACACACACACACAAGACACATAAACCAATGTGTAGAATAGGAACCCACAGAGCTACAGCAACCTCATCTTTGACAATGGTAAATATAAGAAAAAATATTCTAGAGGAAAAAATATATAATAAAAATATAATCTCATCCACAAATGGTGCTAACTAGATTTTCCCATGTGAAAGAGTAAAAGTAGATCCATATCCCTCATCCTGCTCCAAAAAAATAAAATCAACTCAAACTGGATCAAAACTCCAGTTTGAAGACAGACCTGGATTTGGACATTCTAGATAGCACTAAAGGCAAAGCACTGGAGAGGTCTTACCTTCTGCACATAGTAAGTACCATCAGCCATGGCTTGGAGAGCTGCCCTCACCAAAGTGTTTCCTGCAAGTGCTATTCATCTTGGTGACTCATATGTAAAGAAACAACATTCTACTATCATAAAAAGTGCATTTTTCAGTCTCAAGAAAGAGTCATAAGCAAAGACTTTCTGAAATTTTTCCTCCAACGCACTGGAAATAATACAAAGAACTGAAAAATGAGATAACATGAAATTAAAATGATTCTGTGCATCAAAGAAAACAATTACTCAGTGAAGAGACAGTCTACAGTACCTTTGCCAATTACATCTCTGACAGCAGATTGATATGTAGAATCTATAAATAACTGCAAAACTAAAGCATTATTCAAACACTCAGTCAATAAATGGCCTAATAAAATGAGCAAACACTTCGAAAGGAAGAAATAGAAAACATAACAAATATTTTAAAGTATTTTATGTTATTATTTTTGTGTATGGGTGTTTTGCCTGCACTCACATCTGTGTGCCATATCTATCAGTGTCCCAGAGGACAGAAGAGGTCAATGGGTCCCATGGGGTTGGAGTGACAAACTGTTGTGAGTTGTCCTGTGGCTAATAAAGATCAAATCTGGGATCCTCTGCAAGAGCAGCCAGTGTTTTTTTGTTTTGTTTTGTTTTTGTTTTGGGGTTTTGTTTTGTTTTGGTTTTGGTTTTGGTTTTGGTTTTGGTTTTGGTTTTGGTTTTTTGGCTTTTTGAGACAGGGTTTTTCTGTGGCTTTGGAGGCTGTACTAGAACTAGCTCTTGCAGACCAGGCTGGTCTCAAACACATAGACATCCACCTGTCTCTGCCTCCCGAGTGCTGGGATTAAAGCCGTGCGCCACCACCACCCAACTCCAGCCAGTGTTCTTAACCACTACTCCATCCACCCAACAAACATCCTTTTAAAGTTTTCAACATTCTTGGACATAAGGGAAATAAGAAATAAAATGGCTTTTGGGTTCTGTCTCACCCTAGTCAGAATAGCTATTATAAAGAAAACCCTTAGAATTGGAGGAAACAGCTATACATTATTTCATTATACATCAAAGGTGGAAATGTAAACTACTTTAGCCACTTTGGAAATCAGTATAGGATTCTCCAAAAATCTAAAGCTTGAGCTACCACATGATTCAGCTAGGCCACTCTTTGGTGTACACCAAAAGGGGTCTAAGTAAGCACACCACAGAGATACTTGCATATCCATATTTATTGTAGGAGTTTTTATAATGGTCTAGATATAGAGATATCTATAATCCATTAACAGAGGGAAAATAACAAAAATGTGGTGTATACATACACATTTGAATGTTTACTCAACTGTAAAAGAATGAAAATATGGCATCTGAAGAAAATGGATAGAACTAGAGGTCAACCAGAAAGTCTATCTGCACAATTTCTTTTTGCTTGCTTGTCTTTGTGTCTCCCTGGTGATTTAACTGTCCTGCTTGTGAGTTCACCTATCCTGCTGTCACCACCACCACTGCTGCTACCTCTGCTGCTACATTTCTTTGTGATATCAGAAGCCAGCTTCTTCAGGTTAACATGGATTGAGGACCAATAGCCCTGCAAGGAATCCTCCAAGATATCATAATCTATTGTTAGATTACCTAAATTGTATGCCAAAAACCAATTATATATATATATATATATATATATATATATATATATATATCAATTCTGTTTCTCTAGAGAATCCTGACTGATACACCCTACGAACAAAGACTGTCCTGACAGTGCTGCTCCTAATAGCCCCAAATACACTTAACCCTAATAGCCATCCACCAAAGAAGAGATAAACTGGCACTTTCAGTATAATACTGCATAAAAACAGAAATGAGAGACTATGGCTACCTATGACAAAATGAACGTGTCTCACAAAATGATACTGAGCAAGAAAAGCTATACTTGAAAGGGTACAGACTATATGATTCATTGTGCCACCCTAAAACACTGGTGAAATGACTCTTTGGTACTGCAAGTGCCCCTCCACTTCTATTTACAGAGGTAGATAGTGGTCACATGGAAGTATTCACAGTGGTATTTATCAGGCTAGATTAAAATACAAAAGTGGGAGCTCTGGTGGGTCAAAAAAGGAAAAGATTTTTGGTGTCTGAAAGTGTCGGGTAGGAGTGGGAAGGGGGAGCTGTGAGTGGATATGATACATTGTATACAAGTATGAAACTGCCAAGGAATAAACATTATTCTTGAGGGAGGAAATGGCCAGCAGTGAGTGAGTTCTTATCACTGACCTTGTTTAACATGCCCAGTGCACTATGCTGATAAAAAGCTGACTGCTTCCTCCATGTGCTTAACTTCTCTATGGTGAACCTCCTTGCCACCTGAAGCTGGGGTGAATCGCTCTTACCTCCTAATACTATCAATCTGCTCATGTAGGGTTTTATGATTTCTGTTACACTGTATTTAAAATGCTCACTTTAAAATTTAATGGCAGCAATTAAAGGAATACAATTATCATTTCTAAAAAATATTAATATAAAAGATCAACCCAAATTCATCTCATGACAGGAGCTGACTCTGAAAAAGGAAAAATGGAACTTCAACTCTCTTCTCTCTCCCTCCTTCTCTCCCTTCCTCCCTACCCCCCTCTCTGTCATACACACATGCACACAAATAAAAGAACTCACATACTCACTTCTCTCACTATCCTCTCACATAGAAATGCTTGGACCTGGTCACATGGCCACAGCATAGAAGGCACTCAGGGAAAAGAATTCAGTGAAGGGAAGTCTGGGGATCCACGCTTCCAACCAGGAGGGGTAGACCCAGGCTGCACTCTAAAGGATCTGGGGCTGCTACTGTAGAAGGTGCTTCTAGAAATCTCTGACTTCCGTAGAGTAACTGGTATAGGATTAGCACTAGGGGTGGGTGGTTCTGTGGCAATGCAGGGTATATCAGGGCCTCTGCCAACCTTATAAGATCAACTCATAGTATCAAAGGGTCTGACAAAAGACAAGCAAGGAGGGATCTGCTTAACCATAAGGTGAGTTAACAATGCCAACACTCACCTTGTGGCTCATTGTGGTTCTCAAACACACTCAGATATAATATTTTATATTTCCTGAACCTCTTTATTTATAAAATTAGCAGAGATAAAAACAACTAGCATTCATGACATTTAGGAAATAGAAGGGAAAAGGCCACCTCTAAATGATCATACTTCATGTTTTTGTAGTGGTTCACAATCTACAAACCAGTTATGCTGTTTTCTTTACTAGGACCTAATCATACTGAATATATAGATTTGTACAGCAGAGTTTGTCACATCTATTTAAAGACAAGTAATGTGAGTCTCCAAGAAGTAAAATAACTTGTCCAGTGACACAGAAATATTGAGTGAGAAAGCTGGGTCTGGAAATCACAAGCACTGACACTCTTATCCACTTAAATGAGCTTAAAAACAAAGTAAAATCTCAATGCTGAGCAACCCTGCCAATTCAGGCAGCTTTTTGCTTCTTCCAAAGCTCTTTCTGAGAGGAGGGGAGAGAAATCTACAGATCAGAACCAACAAGGCTGAGACTGTGGGGGAGGGGGTGGAATCAGTGCAGCAGTATGTTGACCAGAGGAGAGCCACCACTGGCTGCTGCCTTCCCATGACCTATTCTACCTTTGGGCAGTGCAGGGGACCAGGAACTGGTAGAAACTAGATGGCTCCATCTAAAGTGGCTAAGACTGTTCACAAAGGTGTGGAAAGAGCCAGAAAACAAAATCTCACCAAAAAAGGAATAAAGCTTCCTGAATGTAAAAATAGTGGTATTAGAGCCTGTGAAATTCTAGGACAATAAAAGAGCATAGTCCCTAAATCATGGGCAGCAAGGAAGGGGCTTGGAAGGAACATCCAATCCTTCATCTCCTAGCTCTGAACCTGCCAGCATCTCTCAGGTCCTGAAATCAACCAAAAGGCACAGGACCTGGAGAAAGCCCTGTTCAGCCTCTCAGGACAGGGGCAGCATGGGTAAAGGGAAGGTTTCTTGGATTACTTTTCCCCTTTCTTCATCCTATGTAAATCCAAATGTCTTGAATTAGAATGGCTTATAGGAGTAACGTACCCAAATTCCGCTTTGTTCTGTAGCTCTCCAACAAGGAGAAGCCAACTACAGGCTGGATCTAGCTCAGAGCCTGTTTTACACTGTTTTATATGGACATCACCACCTCCATTTGTGTAGGGAGTCTCTATAGGGCTTTTATACTATGACAGCCTGGCTGAACACATGTACAGACTTCACAGCCTGCATAGCCTAAAATATTTACTAGCTGGTTGTTCATAGTAAAAGTCTCATTAGCACAGGTCTACAGGAATGGCATTCATTCTACAAGTATTTATGGAATGCTGACTACTGTCAGATACTAATGACAGAACAGTGAACAAAATAAGCAACACTCTATATCCTTATAAAACTTGTGGGTATGCTGGGGGTGGGACTGCTAAAAAAACAGATCATCTGGGATCTCAAAATCAGTGAGTTCTAGGAAAACAGGAAAACAGTGGTGCAGGGGGTATGACACAATGCATATTATGGTTTATCTTAATAACATTGCAGAACTCCAACATAAACCAATGGGTTAATGCTCTCCCAATGTTTCCCATGAGAAGGAAAATTAGGCACACACTGGCATAAGACCACATAATTAATCTGGGGCTTTGTTGGGATTTGAACTTACAGTTAGCTGTCTGTTCCACAGGCCTAGATTGTACCACCCTGAAAATTTAAGTTCCGACCCAACAAAGCAAAGCAACTTCTGATGAGTTTTCTTTCTGATCCTGAGAGGTAGACATGATGAATTATGATAGACCATTTAAGACTAATTTGCTTAAGGTTGCACTGTGAGTTATCAGCCTACAAGGTTTAGAACACAGGTGATCTGAATTTAAAATCACACATTGAATTTCCCATAATAAAAACTAATTATTAGTGTGTGTGTTATACATACGTAGTGCTTGTATGTGGGATTAAAGGTATACGAAAAGTGTGCAACCTGCCCTATCACCTTCTACCTTATTTGCTTGAGACGGAGTCTCTCACTGAGCCTAGAGCTTGCCATTTCAGCCAGGCTGATAGCCAGCAAGCCCAAGCCATCCTCCCATCTCAACACCCACAGTGCTCATGTTATAGGCAGCACATGGCTATGCCCGCTTTTTTGTGTGTGCTAGGGGCTGAACTCAGATCCTCATGCCTATGCAGCGACAGCCCCAGCTCCCAAACAAAATTTAAACAGGAATTTTTTTTAGTCATTCAGAACAGAGAAAAGTTTCAGACAAATGTTAAACTTACCCAAAAAACAAAGGTGTGCTTTATACTCACACTGTTTGCCTTGGGGATTCAGCTAAGCAAGGAAACACGGAGAAAGACAGAGAAAAGATTTGACTCCCATGGTTATTAGCTTTCCTGGGTCAGATTTTGCCAAAGATCTATAATTGATTCCTTTCCCATTTATCAAAGGCCAAATTCTAATCGCCATTGCATAGAAGGTGTGGGTCTAAGTTATAGAAAAGAACAGTGACATTTGGGGGTGTCTAAGCACAAAAAGAAGAGTTTTCTCCCTCAGATGTCCATTCTAACATGCAATGGCTCCTCATCTCAGCTGATATGGTCTAGGGAGCTCTACATAGGAAGTCCGGGTCATAAAGAGCCTGCCATCATTCTCCCTCCAGCTAATGAAGTCCCTAGGCTAGGAGAGCTATTAAATTTCAGTGCCAAGTATTAGTACCTTTTCCTGATTGTGGTGATTCAACAGACTCCAGTGAGGGTGAATCACAGGAAGAGTTGGGAGATTAGATGTGGCCCTAGAGCCCAGACAAGTCATGTTCATGAACATCACCTGGCATTCACATCAGCCAGCAGCTGGGCTCTTGGGCCAAATATCGACAGCATCATTCCATCTGGTCAACATCACTCTGGGCATGGTTGTTCGGTCTTTGCCCTCAAAGCCAGGACATATCATAGTTGAGGATGGATTTGGGATAGGTGGGAAAAAAGAGAAAATAACTCCACAGAACACTGAAGCTATGAAATGTATGTCTCAAATGTCCTCCTTGGATGCTCTAAAGCACTAATAGAAAAGCTAAAAGATGAAAGAGCTGAATTAAACAAACAAAGGAAATGACCTAAGTGGTCTTTGGATAATAGAGTTTTATAGAAAATGAGAGGAGAGGGAATGAGATTTTTATAATATGATGCATCTTGCAAGGAAAGAAGCAGTTTCCTAAATGAGATGCATGTGGAAGCCAGACAACAGGCACCCTTAGCTGGCACTTGTAGCAGTGATCTCCACAGCATACTCTTTAATGCCACTTCTGAAAGACACTATCCACCTTCAAGAAAGAGTTGATGACCAACCCCAGCCCAGATGCCTACTATTTTTCACCAAGCTGATATCTATATAAAACAAAATAATAGGAGAGTCCAGCTAGGGGCCTTAGACCCCCAGGCTCCACCTAACGGAGACCACAGGGGCCCTGGGCAAACACAGAAATAAATGCACAGGAAAGCACACAAGGCAGATTGTGCAGCCCTAACAGTAGAGATGAACAGGCTGACAGCATCAGATTTGTAGCCTTGCGGAAGTCAAGTTTGATCATCAGACATTCTCTTGAGGCTTGTGTTAGTCTGAGTAAGTCCCTCTTCCTTGAAACTGGACTGTGCTGGACTTAATTATTTCATCCTCCATGGACCTTAATAAACTATTACATATGAAGAGATGATGATAATGGCTTCACTTTAGTTGTTTTGTTTGTTTGTTTGTTTTGTTTTTAAGCAAGGAGATACAGCACCAGAAGAAACAGTCTGGAGTCTGTAGATCTGAGTTCATGGCAGGGTCTGATTACTTATCATTGTGCATGTTACCCCTGTGCACCTTCTTCATTGTTAAAAGGGTCAATGGCTCCTAGCCTACAGTCTATAAGCTCATTTGAGAGGTTCTGTAGAAATAATAGGGCTTCACAATGTCACACCCAAGCAAACTCCTAATGGAAAGTATACAACATTTTTTTCTACCAGTAAGAAGCAGAGGGCCCGACCCCTTTCTAGCACACAGCTCTCAAGGCATTCCACAGGCACCAGCTCTGTTCACCTGGCTATCTATGAGTTTCTGGGTTGCTGTGTAGAATCTCTTGAATTTCTAACCATCAATTAAGGTCTTGAAAATAACTCTCAGGCTGAACAAATTCTGAGGCCAATACTAGCCTACATTTGTGCTTCACAGTGGTGAGGTTAAGGCTCCGTCAGGACCTGCCTTTGGAGATGAGTTGTGAGGGCTTGTCTATAACCCTTGTGATGTGGCAAAGCTCTTGCAGAAGAGGGGCTGAACCCATTAGACATTATATAAGTAACAAAAACAGTCTGCTAGATAACACCCTGGGAGACAAGGGTGAATGTAAAAATTCAGTGCTTCTTAGACTTGCAGCCCCACAGGTCAACTAAGATACATAGGTGAATCTCTATGGCTCCATTGCCTTCTATTCCATCATTTGTCAAAGGAGAGGAGTGGTTTAATTTAGTTTTCTGTTTTGTTTTTTAGTCATTGTGAAACAAATTACCACAGACCTAGCAGCTTAAAATAATAAATAAGAAAAAGATTTAAAGAGAAAAAAACAAAAAATAATGTTCAACAATTCCAAGTCATTGGCCTGTAGCCAGGTCGGCTTCTCTACATGGGTTCATTACACCCACAGAATCACCCTTGCCATAAGTATAGCATATATAATATATGTATTACATATATTGTATAACATAACTACAGGAATAGCTACAGGGCTGTCCTCCACTCTGAATAACACACTCATTGGCACTTGTCATTGCCACCCTTGCTTTCTTCTCTAAACTTTATCCATTCTCACCACATAAAAGTCAGGACACAGGCCTCGGTTCCTTTATTTGGCCTTTCATCATTATGTTCTTATGTAATTGCACTTGAAGCATCAACAGAGTTATTTGTTAAGTGAGTGTAAAATGTTATTACTTGAAGGTAAATGAGAGAAGAAATAAGTCACCCTGAGTTGTATGAGAAATAGTCCTCTACCCTGCTGAGCCCCCAAACAGCAACACTGACAACAATGAGAAATTCTCCCATTCTTGAAGCTTAAGAATTATGTGTGTGAGAACATTTTCCACAGAATGTGATTAAAAAAAAAACTCTAGTGCCCAGTGGCTCCCTGGTCAAATAAGACACTGGGTATCATCAAACCCTGACCAACTCCTCCTATAATAACTTACAATGACTAGGAAAGTCTATAGTAATAAAAGTACTGGCAACAAATACTCCCTGTCTTATATATTTTTAAATCCATTCACACTTTTCAAAAGTAGATTAACAAGCCCTGGAGGAATACAGATATTTTTAATTCCCTACTGTAATCCATATAATACTGTAATTTATATGACTGAGCTGAGTGCATGAAAGCTGTTGAATAAATTGGGTGTTGAGAAAATGGATGAACCAGTGTTCCAGTGAACATGTTTTAAGAACTGCTGGTCTAGACTCACACATAGACACAAGCCCACACCACATAGTACAGTCTGAATCAAAGACAGAATAGGATCTTGCACTTCATTAATGGATTTTTTTTTCCTCTCTTGGAGAGTGACTTCCACGCCAGCAAGTCAAGCTAAACGGGTTGATTGACACAACCAAAGGTACAAGTGAGATCCTGCAGCAGCCCTCAGAGGCCAACACAAGGTTAAGGGTCCTGCCAGAGCCTGGCCAGAATCCAACAAAGCCACAAAAGCAAACTCAACTATTTGAATTCATTCCTGTTGTGTGACTCTTTTTTTTTTTTTTTTATCCACATCTACCCATCTAGGTTCGAAAAAAGCCAGCAGCAAAGGCTCATTCCTTTAGGTGAAGAACCAGACTGTACTGAAAATGTAAATACTACATTAGAAACAGCACAGTAAGCTATTGCCAGTTATTAGCTCAATAGTCAGATATTTTTAATCTCTTCTAAGACTTCAATGAAGCAAGAGGATAAACAGAATCAACTCTTCTGAAGAACAGAGATTTGTGAACTTTAGGGTTCTTAGCAACCCTATCTAAAGCTTGTTAAAAATTTGAGTCCCATCTGGACTGGTAGTGTATACCTTTAATCTCAGCAATGAGGCAGATGCTTTGAGGCCAGTTTTGTCTACATAGTGAGTCCCTGGCCAGCCAGGACTACATAGTTAACACTCATCTAAAATAAATAAAGTTAAATGAAAATGAGAGCCCCACGGCAAAGGCAGAGACTAGGGGTCTTGGTGCAGTGCTCAAGGACTGTGATGCCAGCCCTCTTGTGAAGGCCCTTCAGTCTGAAGTTGACAGGGTCACACTCATACCACTAAAGAAAGAAGAATAATATTTTTCTGAGTTTGATTTAGGAGCCTACCCAGAGCCTCCAGCCTGAGCCCAAACATCAGTGCTTCACATTTTCTGGATGCAAAGCTATTTGTCCACTTCTAATTACATATTTCCCCTAGCCCCTTTCCTCACTTGCCGACCTCATGAATCATAAAAGGTGGCTGTTTTAGTAAATTCATTTTGACATTTTTGAGTATTTATAGGCCTTGGGATAGAGTGATACTGAGACTGTAATATATCCATGTTTCGGTCTTGGGTTTTTTTTTTTTTTCACTTCTATTTTGATGGTTTGACAATTTAAAAGAAGAAAGCAATTCACTATTTCTACCTTTTGCATTTTATCAAAAAAGATGTTCAGGTCACCAGACAAAACAATGTTTGTGAATAAAATCCACATTGAATTCAAATAGCAAAACTAGATCATTGGGAAAAAGATGAAATGTTGCCATAACAGGCCTCTTCTGTCTTGTTTTCACTCTTGATTTTACTAAAGGTTGCCCCTGACTTTCAAGTGACAAGGTGAATAAACAGCCCATTAAGTTCACCATTGAGGTAGTAAATTTCTTTTGCCAATATCCTTTATCTTTAGGAAATGGATATTAGGACTACTAGGAAGATGGTTCTGTGGATTAATACACTTGTTACAAGAGGAGCTGAATTCAAATCCTTATCACCCTTGTAAAAAGCCAGAGTGACCATGCATGGCTGTAACCACAGGGCTGTGGAGGGGCAAAGACAAGGACCACTGGACTTACAGGCCACAAGCCTAGCTTCGGATTCAGTGAGAGACCCTAGCTAAAGGGAATAAGGCAGAGCATGACAAATGGTTACCCAATATCCTCTACACACACACACACACACACACACACACACACACACACTGTACACACTCTGACATACATGCACATATAATTTAAAAATTAAAAAGTAGAGATGCTTAGTATAGAGGTCCCCCAAAATTATGTTTTTATACTTACCCCAGGACCAGTATCATCTTATGTGATCAAAAAATTCCAAATATAATTCAGTTCAATACCTTGAGTCTGGCCTACATATTGGCTGCAGGAGAGTGAAGGCTACATAGAGAGACCCTTCTCAAAAAATAAGTAAGTTGGAGAGCAAAACAGGACAATACCTGACCCCAAAGTCTGACATCCACCTCTGGAATCACAGACATACATCTGTACACACACACAGAAACACACACACATACACACACAAAGAAAGAAAGAAAGAAAGAAAGAAAGAAAGAAAGAAAGAAAGAAAGAAAGAAAGAAGGAAGAAGGAAGGAATGAGAGAAGAGAAAGGAAGAAAGAAAGAAAGAAAGAAAGAAAGAAAGAAAGAAAGAAAGAAAGAAAGAAAGAAAGAAATGTATACAGTGTTCTGCCTACATGTCTGCCGCAGTCCAGAAGACGTCACCAGATCTCGTTATGGATGGTTGTGATCTATCATGTGGTTGATGGGAGGGAATTGAACTCAGGACCTCTGGAAGAGTCAGTGCTCTTAACCACTGAGCCATCTCTCCAGTCCCCAAAGAAAAAAATTTAAGATCACTAATAACAGAATACCTAAAACATTGACCTTTAATAAGAAACATCCAGATTCTCATAATTTGTGCTTAGAAGTTGGGATGTGGCCACTTATACAAACATTATCTTTGCTAACATACTAAACAAAGTATGGTAGAATATTATTTTCAGGTGTGTGACATTTGTTTATATTGCATTTGTTTAACTCTGTGAAGCTGAGATTCTTTGCCTGTCTAAAACACCTGATGGTCCTAATAAAGTAATGAACGGCCAATAGTGAGACAAGGGGAAGGATAGGCGGGGCTGGTAGGCAGAGGGTATAAACAGAAGGAGAACTGAAGAAAACAAGCAAGAGCAACAAGAGAGAGGAAGGAGGAGGACTTCAGGGGCCAGCCACGCAGCCAGACATAGAGAAAGAAGGAAGGAAAATAGAAATAGAAGTAAGAAAGATAAAAGCCCAGAGGGAAAAGGTAGATGGGTTAATTTAAGATAAGAAAGGTTGGCTAGAAACAAGCCAAGCTAACCCCAGGCATTCATAACTAAGGATAAGCTTCTGTGTGTGATTTACTTAGGAGCTGGTGGAAGACCTCCGAAAAGGCCAAAAGAGTAAAAAACATTTGGCACAACAACAAAGTGTGTGTGTGGGGGGGTGTATGTGTGTAGAGTGTGTGTATGCACAAGTGTGTGTGGTGTGTATGTGGGGGGTGTGGTGTGTGTGTATTGTGCAGTGTGTGTGTGCAATGTGTGGTGTGCGTGCAATGTGTGTGGGATGTGTATGTGTGTACAGTGTGTGTATGTGAAATGTGTATGTGCAGTCTGTTGTATGTAGTGTGTGTACAGTGTGAGTGTATGTACAATGTGTGGTGTGTGTGTATTGCAGTGTGTGTGCAATGTGTATATGGTATGTATGTGTGTGTGTGCAGTCTTTTGTGTGCAATGTGTGTGGGATGTGTATGTGTATGCAATGTATATGCGTATTGGTGTGTTTATATGGGGTACTATGAAATAAATGAACACAGAAATTTTTGCTGTAAAGAATTCTAGTCTAAGTTTTCATACATTTTTGTTATATTATTTTTAATGTCTCACAATCAAGACATCTGGATTTAAGTTTTAAACCCCACTTTATAATGCCACCAGGAAATGTTGTTCAACTCCAACTAAGTGTTTACAAGTACAAATGTGGGAAATGTTAAAATTAACTACAATATCCATGCCTCTACATTCCACTCACATGAGGTGGGAGAACAAGTAAAGCTAAAATAATCATTTCACATGCACTGAAACTATAAACAGAAAAATAGTGTTTTCACTTTAGTAAGTGACTTCCTATAGGAAGTATGAATTACATACAATTCACTCATCTACTGTGTATAGTCCAAACAGGTTTTTGTTTGGGGGATTTGGGAGGTTATTCTTTTGTTTTGTTTTGTTTTGTTTTGTTTTGAGACAAGGTCTCACTATGCAGCCCTGGCTATCCTGTAACTGTTCACTATGTAGACCAAACTAGTCTGCTTCTGCCTCTCCATGGATGAGATTAGAGGTATGTGCCACCAAAGCCAGCCCTCAAATGATACTTTGTGCCTATTTCTGTCTTATCTCTGGCACTGAAGTACCAGTACCAGGCAATTCCTGTTCTATTTTCTACAATGTTAGTTTATTTCTTTTCTAGAATTCCATATAAATAGACTCAAACAGTTAATGTCATCACCCTCTTTATCATCACCATTATCAGAAGACACATAACCACGGCCATCACTACACCTACAGAAAACTGTACCAATCCCTCTTACTGTCCAGGGCAGAACAATGAACACAAACTTCCCTGATTCATCCCAGGTAGACCCACACTTAGGTGTGAGAAAGTATAGGTAGAGGTCAGGACACTACAACAAAGCCCATGAGTGGGGATAGGCTTTAAGGGAGGGATGGTGGAGAAGGCAATAGAATACCTGTGATGTGAGAGTGGAGGGGGTGGGAATACTAGAGGTGGTAAGGCAGAGTAGGGACAGAAGAGTGGGATCAGAAGTGTGTGGCTAAATAGGCATGTATGAAAATGCATGAGGAAACTTGTTATTCTGAAAGCTAATAAAAATCCCCATGATTTGCATAGGAAACTGGGCCCTGGGCACTAGGACCCTGGGTTATGAATAGGTAGAAAAGAGACTGTGAAGAATAACATGTGAAAGACAGGCTGTTCTGGGGCTTTTGTCTGAGGCCATTTCTGCAGAGACAGCCATTGTCCTCATTCTCCGTTCTCCTTGTTGCTATTCATAATCCATAGCCTATCAATCAAGCACATGTCCTGCATATCAGTTACTTTTGTGTCACTTTGACAAAATCCATGGCATAACTTAAAAGAAAGGATTGATTTAGGCTCAGGGTTTCAGAGGGTTCAGTGTCTTGAGGGAACCGTGGTGGAGTAGAATAGCTCACATCATGGCAGTCAGGAAGCAGTCAGGGACTCACTTACAATGATCTATTTCTCCCAGCCATGTCCTTCCTCCTAACATTATCAGAAGTACCCAGAATAACATCAGCTGGACACTGACCATCTAGCATAAGAGCTTGTGGGGGATGCTTTATTTTCAAATCGTAACATCATTTTTCTAGGTGTCTAGATGTGACTTGACAGAGGGTAACAGTGCTAACAAGCAGGGAGCAAAGGCACAAAGAACAGTGGCAGATCCTGTGGGGATCTGTGGGGAGGAATAAAGAGCGAGGCTCATGATGATCAGCACTGGGCAATTCAACATTCTCTTAAGGAGCCAGAGAAGTTGCCTTTGGAAGGAGCTGGGACAGCACTGAGCCACAGATTAAAAGACAGGCTCGGGATACAGGACATCGCCTGGAAAGCAGGAAGATCTCAGACTGTGCAAGTGGGCAGGAGGGAGGGCAATGAGAGCGAATGTGAGCAAACTTCAGGAGTGGCCATGGAGTCTGTCCCCAAAGAACACTGCCTTAGCAAAGTCAAGAGGTTCACAAAGAAGAAAGTTGGAATAAAAATGGAGGCTAGAGAGACAGTTCAGCTGGTGAAGTACTTGCCAAGCAAACATGGGAACCTAAATTCCATATTCAGAATCCAGGTGAGAAAAAACAAAGCTGGGTATGGTGACACTCGTGTGAGATGGAGACAGGGCAGGCAAGGTTCTGGGGCTCAAACGAGCTAGGCTAGTTTACTTGGTGAGTTCCAGGATCCTTCTCAATATAAAGGTAGATGACACCCGAGGAATGGAACTGTCCCAAGGTCATCATATTGCTTTCACTCATACATCACACACACACACACATACACACACACACACACACACACACAGAGAGAGAGAGAGAGAGAGAGAGAGAGAAAAAGAGAGAGAAAAAGAGAGAGAGAGAGAGAGACAGAGACAGAGACAGAGAGAGACAGACAGAGACAGAGACAGAGACAGAGAGACAGAGAGACACAGAGAGAGACAGAGAGAGACAGAGACAGAGAGCAAAAAATAGACTCATACAGTATAGAGGCTATTTGTGTCTAATTTCTTGAGTCCTAGGAGTCATCCATGACTGTATTGGTCCTTTCTTTTTCTCTGCTAAATAGTACTCTGTTTTGCTTGGCTATTCACCAGTTATTTGACATCTTTCTGCTTTTAACTGGATCCTGGGAATTGAACTCAGGTCAGCAGGCTTGCTCAGCAAACACTTTTACCCACTGATCTATCTCACCAGTCACTGGCATGTCATTTTTCCTTCTACTTTTAGGTTTAATCTGCCCTTTTGGTTTTCAGTTTCTAAAAGTAGAAGCTTAGGTTACTGATTTTCAGACCTTTCCACTTTCCGGTGGAAGCTTTTACAGCTGTAAATTTCCCTCTAAACTTTGCTTTGGCTGCCTTATACAATTTAAAACATTTTTCATTAAGTTAAAAATATTCTCTAATTTCCCTGGTGATTTCTTTGATTCGCAGATTATTTAAAAGCACACTGCTTCAATGTCTACATATTTGAGAATTTTTCAAATTTCTTCTGTGTTGGTTTTCAGTTTAATTCCATTGTGGCCCAGTGATTTTAAATTTCTAAGTAGAGAGTCATTCTACATATATAAATCAAGATTAGCTTTAGTTTATAAAATAAAGATGATAAAAAAACAAATGCCTTTCCCCCACTACCACCACATACTAAAAAGACTACCCTTTGCCAATCAATTATTTTTAATTATTTTAGCATATTTAGTGACAACAAATTACACGGGGCCTGGAGAGATGGTTCAGCAGTTAGAAGCACTTGCTATTCTTGCAGAAGACCTAGGTTTGGCTCCCACTGAGTGGTCCACAACCATTCATAACTCTAGTTCCAGGGATTCAGCATCTTCATCTGACCTCCTCAAGTGGAAGGCACATAGGTGGCACACATACATAATGCAGGCAAAACGCTCATACATATAAAAATTAAATAAATTTGAAAATAAATTAACCATATAAGGATAATTAATCAGCATTCTCAATACTATTCCAAAGATCTACAAATCTATCCTTATTCCAGTAATGATCACGGCAACCTCATAATCCAGTGCCTTTAAGCTTCCAAATGTAATGTCCTCAAGGATAACCATGTTACATACAATGAGGGTGCCAGCAAGAACTTGGTCTCCTACAAATATGCATTCCTTCCAAAACTCAGAGAGCAATCCTTAGCACTAGCGGACCCTGCCCCAACATTTCTCAGTGCCCTGTGACCCAGCAGAAGAGTTTTGGGTTTGCTTTTGTTTTTATAAAGCTGATTCCAGTTACCCCAGACAGAATTACATGCTTTGATCTCTCAAAGGAATTGATTTATAACTGTGTTTAGTGTGGTGGCTAACACCAAGACAGGCCACAGCAGTTCAAATCCTGGCTTTGCCACCTATCTCCTCGGGGTCACTCCAGCAGATACTCCAGGCTTTCATGCCTGGACCTAAGACAATCACAGTAGATGGAAGCAAAGTGTTTCTTTACATTACCAAGAGCTTCCCTGTGCCTTTCTCGGTACTTTGGGGACAGTTGGTCAGCCACTGTGCATTGAGAGTCCAAAACTTACCACCACATAAAACATTCTTTTTTATTTCAAGAACCAGTCAATTTTCTAGGTTCTGTTCAGACTGAACAAAATCCTTTGTAATGCCACCAAATCAATTTTAAGCTGATATAAAATTACCTGTTACCCCACACACACATACACACCAAAAAATTTTCTTTCTCAGAACTTTGAGAAATTCAAAATCAGGTGGAAATAAAGGAAATTTCAGTTATAACTAGTCTTTTTAAAAGATCTTTTTATTTTATGTGTATGAATGTTTGCCTGCATGTATGTATGTGTACTACATGCATGTGTAGGGCCTACAGAGGTCACAAGAGGGTGGTCTGAGCCCCTGGAACTGAAATTAAACCTGGTTGTGAGACAGTGTGTAGGCACTGGAACCCAAACTGGGGTCCTCTACAAGAGCAGCAAATGCCCTTAGCCACTGAGTCATCTTTAGAGTCCCCCAAAACACCCACCATAACAATAACTTCAGTGTCTGCTATGAGTTTGTCTTTTACACAACTACTACAAACATTTTTATAAGTAATTCAACCTAAAGATATATGTAAATTTACACCTGAATTCCTGTTTCCCAGAAGAAACCACTGATGAGAGGTCTACTATTGTTGGCAATTTTTACATGTGGTCATTTAGTAGCTTCCCAAAGGCTGTTGACAAGTCACGGATGGGATTTTCCCATCATTTGTTTCTTACTCCATCTCAAATTTCACAAAAATTTGTGAAAAGGAAATACAAGGGACCAGGAGTCAGAAAGTCAGAGAGAATGGAATCAACAAAAATTTATAATAATGGAGAAGAATTTAACAAATCCTTTAAACCCTGACTTATATCTCATATTTGTCTGCTTAATGTGCTGGGGTGGCAGGAGAGGGACAGCAACTAATTCACAATGCAAACACTCAGGAATTAAAGGTGCAGTTATCTTCTGAAGGTAGATTGCAGGATGAGGCAGAGAACAGCATTATCCATTAGGGAAGCGGGGGGGGGGCAATGACAACTCAAATCCAAACCATAGCAGGCAGTGCACCTAGCACTCTCATTACCATGACCCTCTCATTCAGAGCCACACACAGCCACATGACATTCTTCACAGACCAATTTGTGCACCATTCTACCTGTAGCCTTTAGAAAGAGACATCTTCTTGACAGAATTTGCAAATCGTGTTTTGTTTTTCCCTCTATAATTTGCATCACAGAAAGTCTTCCATATGTCAGGGTTGGTCTCATCACTTTTCTTGGATGAGGGAGACAGGGAAGATGAGCAGAGCTGCAGACCTAGTTTAAAGTGGAGCACATATAAATATTGTAATGGCATCTTCTTTGCACAGGGCTTTAGAACTTCTTATACCTAGAGCTTCACCTTGTATTAACGTATAGATGATTTTCTTTAAGCATCAAGTTTGAAGTAAAAAGTAGACCAATTGCAACTGAAATATAGCCTACTGTACTAGGCTTTTATGAGACTAACATCTTAACTACTGCTGTATACTATATTTTGTGAGCTAGCTGAGTCTCATAACAACACTGGATATGGAAAGAAATACTGACTTACTGTTTAAACTTCCTCTGTCCTGAAGATGGTTGCCTACATTGTGCATCCACTCCACATGATTTGGCTCCTGTAAGTGAGGAACTAGAGTCACTCACAGACATCCATTGAGTTATGGCAGCAGGAGGTGGAATCATGTCATGAAATGACAATGGGACTTGCCTTATCTTCTCTGGGCCTCTCAGAATTAAAAGCCAGCAATCTTCACACACCATTCTGCTGACATGCTTGACTCCCTTTACAATAACAAGAGAATACAAGATTCCACAACATACAAACCTAGGCTTTTTTTCTTTCTTTTAACCTCCTGGTTTCCCTCTGGGGTTCTCTAAAAATTCCTCCTTCTAGACATACATTCAATATGACAATATAAGTCATTATAATGTATCATTATTCCAATAGGAGAATGAGAAAGTGGAGTAGGGATTTATATCTAAGCAAATAACAAAGAGCATGCAAACATTTTAAGCCAAACATCCTCTACAAAGCTCTTGACTTTTATCATATACATAAACTGCACTCTCGCGCATGTACACACACACACACCACCACCACCACCACCACCACCACCAGAGAGACAGAGAGAGTTTTAAATGTTCCTATGAGGTGTGATGGGAGAAGTCCTTCTGTGTATATTTTGTCTTATTGGTTGGTTGATAAATAAAGCACTGTTGGCCAATAGGAAAGCAAGATAGGTGGGGCTAGGAATTGAGGAGGATTCTGGGGAATGTAGTAAAGACAGGAGTAGCCATGTAATCCCCAGGAAGACAGGACACATAAGGCCAGCGTCCTCCATAAGATAAGTCTTTATAAAATATATAGATTAATGGTTATGGTTGATTATTGAGACTGAGCTAGCAAGTGGGAGGTCCTAGTCATTGTCCATCAGCATTGTAAATAATAAAAGACTCTGTGTGTTATTTTGGGGCCCTAACATGGCAGTGGAACTCAGGCAGCTGGCAGAAAGTGTTAACATTACAGAGGTAGTTTTCTAAAGTGATTCATTTCACAATATAGATTCCAGGAGGGTGGAATTCTACACACCTGTCTAATCTACCTTGAAGACCCACGAGTCTTTTTCTTCTTGCTCCTTCCTCAGTTTATGTCCTTAATTCTTGGCTTTAGGCTGCTATTGCTGCCCTTGCTGTCTCCAATGCTCATGGTCTTGTTCGAGTTTACAGAAATCTGAACAACTACAACATCCGTATATGTCTGCACCTGTATACCCCCAAATGCTCAAACAATAATCCCGCCAATGCCATCACTTGGCTAGGACTGTAGCCAACTGACACCATCCCTGTACTAGCTCATCATTTCATCAGAGTTAGAAACAGCTGCAGTGCCATCTGCTCAATATTTGTTTCATCCCTCATCTCTAAATTTCCCTTACTTCCTTCCATAACATGACCATTGCAGGCATCTCCACCTCTTCTGGGCTAGTCAACTCTAGTCAACTTCACTGTGTATTAATGATCAAGCTTGCCTATGTGTTATAGTTTAACCAAGCAAACATTTTCATAGTACATTGACCTTCCATCCAGTGATTCTCAGCACTGACTGCAAAGCTATGAAAACATACTCACACTGGGACCCGGTGCCAAAGATGCTGATTTAATTGATCTGGGTAGGGCCTAGGCACTAGTGTGCTTTCCAAGTGATTTAAATTGCCCCTGGGGTTGGAGCACCAGTTCTATTACCTCGTTACTTCTATTTATATGTGAAGCATGGATGACGCGTACCAATTTAACAGGCTGCATCATACCCATAGGAGTTAATGGGATACTGAGTCCACTTAACTGAGTACATATGGAACTCCTTAGCATTTGTACATCTCTAAAAACTGCCCTTGTGGTGTTCCTGGCCTCAATGCTCAGGGGATTGGCAGGAATGTGCCTCCTTCAGCACTAGTTCTAGGGTCTCTTGTTATTTCTAGGATTCTGAAGAGTAATTACTTACAACTAAATATCCATTCCTATACTTTGATCAGTAGGAGTTAGGAAGGGAGTCACATGTCTAATCAGAAGATAAACTGTCTCCCTCCTATGACAATGATGTTGGCAAACATGTGTCTCCTTCTTACATTTAAGAGCCATCTTCTTCCCCTGTTCTCAGTGAATGGGGAGTGTCATGCAGGATGGTATAAACAGTTGAGAGTGAATTTGTTATATTTTTGTGCAGCTGCCTGACTCTCAGCATCTGTTCTGATCACCATGGGGACTCCATAAAAAGACTTTGTCTTGAAGAAAGTCTTATGCTTGGACTGGGGGCAAAAGTCAACAGACCATGAACCACACACACACACACACACACACACACACACACACACACACACACACCAAAATTGCCAGTGAATTATGGCTTCACCCTCAGTGAGCTGGAAGATGGCCCAACTTCATGGTGAAGGGCATGGACTAGGTTACATGTCTCTCTTTGAATTCCAAGTCCAACATCTCTAGGGTGTATAAATTAGAATTAGTCATGATTAGCTAATTCATAGAGTTCTTTTGAGGATTAAATGAAGCAATGCAGGTAAAGCTTCTTAGCAGCCTGTCACGGTACGTAATTAATGTTTTCTAATAACGTGCATAAGAGTCTTCATTTTGCATAACCTTAGAAATCATTTAGGGGATTAAAAACAGAGGGGACCATGGGAAGACATCCTAATCATGATATTCACTCTTAATTTGAGGGTAGAACAGAGTGTCTGTAAAAAAGAAATAAACTGAGGTGGAGAAATGATTTTCTATGGCACATCCAACCCCTCTGTTTCGTCTAGGTAGGAAAGCTTTCTAGTGAGCACAGCCTAAGTCAGATATTTTCATTCTCCCAGCTGATGACAGATGGGTAGCCATGGAAGAAAGGAAAATTTCCAACCTATATTTCCCTAAGGACTGGAACCAGAAAAGGCTTTATAGCCCCATGTTATGATCTCCAGGATGCTGGTAAGACTTAAGGACCTCTAACCCCCATGAATTGACCTACTGAGACCCTGTAATGACCACTGGAGCTGGGACCAGAAAGGAAAGTTGACTCTCCCAAGGCAACAGAAGAAATCACTTCAGTGCTCCACATGGTCAATGCCACAAGCTGTTTAAGTGACAAACCATCAGGCTGTGAGCCACTCTCCCAACACCTCCTAGTGTCCTTAGCTAGACTCAGGGCTGAACAACACTCGGTAAAGAGAAATTTTCTCTCACCTTAGTAAATAAAAAGAAAAAAATCAATAAAATAATTTCCAATCTGTTCCTTACAACTAGATGCCCCACTGATCAGAGTAAGTCAGGAACAAATGCATTAGCTCTGTGAGAAAACAGCTTTTGGAAATAGGATTTGATCTAGTTGGCTGAGTAATCATTATGCTTGAAATTTTCTGTGCCATATTTACTAGTCAATAGAACACACGGGGATGCAGACTGCAGTGATGGTGCCTCTCCTTGATACCAGCTTCTAGACCATATCTACAGTTACTGTCAAGATCATCAAACCATATAGCAGCTTCAGGGACAAGCTTAATTCTGCCAAAACAAAACAATGAGTTTGTAACAAAATAAGACATTTCTCTTGGAACCAGCAACTCATTCTAACTTCTGAAATTGTAAGTGCTACCTGTTTCTGGGACTTAAATCTAAGCATAGTTCCTATAAGCCTATCCTCACCCAATCCTGTTTAATTGAGGACCCAGACCCCCTCCCCAAGTCCTGAGCCTACTCTGATCAAAATAAGAGCATATCGGAAGTCCTATAGCTTTTAGTGGACAGTAGGCATCAGTGATATTTGTCCACAGTACAGTATACAAAATCAATGGTGTTGGTCCACAGTATAAGATAATGTAAGGGTCCTTGCTACCATATTCTAGAACTACCTACTTCTTATCTGACTGTAAAAGTGTCATGTTCTAGAGACCCCATTGCTGTCACATTCACAAAGTAGAGAAGGTTTTTACTATTGATAGTCTACTGTTCTTAAAAATCTATGATCTATTGAGTCTGTCTCTCCAAGTCCCTCTTCACATTTGTCCGTCTCTGGGCTTGAGAGCATTACCCCCACCATGGCTTCCTGAATCATTTAGGTTTTGTGTCTCTTTTTTGTTTTGTTTTGTTGTTTTTGGTTGGTTGGTTTTGGTTTTGTTTGCTCTACAGAAGGAGGAAGGGGGAAAGGAGGAAGGAAGGGGGAGGAGGGGAGGAAGGAGGGAAGAGGGAGGGAGGGAGGGAGGCTAGTCTTACATAAAGCACTTAAACTATAAGCTACATATTTTTGGTCTTGGGAAAATCGCCAAACGCCACACTAGCTAAGCTAAACTTGAAGGGATATAGGCTATATCCCAGTGACCTAGCTGTGTGCTACTAGGGCAGTCATTTACCAGCTGCCAGTGTCAAACTTGCACTACAGGTTTGCCTAGTGTAATATGCACATCTGGTGTCCAGCCAACATGCTCATTTCTAGAGAGAGTATCCATCTCACAGCGGGGAGAGTATTGGCTACTAAAACAGCCACCCTTCCTTTGAAGAACTGCTTTTGCCCATGCTCCATTACCCTGTGTAACCTATAGCCACTGAGTGAGTGATTACAAAGAACAAAGTACTACCCCCTTGCTTCAAGGTGGGGCTATCTGTGAGGCACTATTTCTTCCCGGGGGCATTGCATGGGACCCAGCTAAGGCTGAACACAAGAGGAAATGATACTTTTGCCATTTCTACCCCAACCCCCACCACTCCCGCCCCACTCTAACCACCACATCCTTTCTCAATCCGTTTCTCAGAAGGACATTCTTTTAATAAATCCCTGCGTAAGCACCTCCAAGCCCTTGTTCAGATTCTGCTGGTGAGGAACCTGGCATGAGGCAACTAGGATGTTGTGTGGGGAAAGGATTTGATGCAAGAAGGGTGAAGGTGGGCTTTTGAAACCAACCTGTTGAGAAATGTGGGTTCTTCCCTAGTCTCCTGGAATTCTATGGCTCTCTGAGTTGGGTGCTGTTAGAGGTCAGTCACAAGCTCCATTACATGGAAACAGACATGGTTCAAAGTGTCACAGTGAGCTGTCTGTACCTCTGAGGAATAACAGAATAAAATGGAAACATTATATCTACCAGGAAACCATTCTGGAAAAACAGATCATCTCCAGTTTGCTAATGAAACTTACTGTAAACTTTCTTGAGACCCAAATGCAGGTCTCCTGATGTACTATGTTGCTAACTGCATACAGATTATCCAGGAACAATCTTCAACCCTGAGACATCTCCCCAGTCCTCCAAGCAGTTTCCTGTGGGATGGGCAGGTAGTACAAGGACATGGACCTGAGGCTGAGCTACTTTGGATCAAAGACTCACCATGCAGCCAAAGCCAGATGGTGCTGAGCTTATAATTTACTCAATATGAGAGTTCATGTCTTTCCTTTAACAGATGTAAATATTTCAATGATTCTCAAGTAGGTCTATAAACATATCCTTAGAAATGTGAAGTTTTTCTATTTTAATTTCTATGACAGTCTTTAAAGACTAGTGTGAGTGGGTTCTGGATCTGATGGATGGCCACTGGTAACTAAACACCACCAAGACAGTTCAATATTAACACTATAATTGGGTGTTGACTATACTGGGACCCAGAGATTATTCAGAACTATAAATGCTAACCTCAGTAAAGGGTCTCTCAAGCTGGAAAACTGTAGGTGTATCCTCATGAATCTAGAAACCTTCAAATTTGAAATATTCAACAGCAAGTTTATTCCTGAAGATAGTCAACACAAATTCCAGTTGCTAGCATGAATATGACCAATACCTACAAATTCTAACTGCCAACAAGACAGCATGTAAAGATACAGCATGCCTGCCACCCATGATATGACTTAGAATGACTGCCCTGAGCATTAAAGATGAAGGCACAACTGTGAAAATTCAAAAGACATTCCTTTGTAGGCCTTTAATTAAAAATCCTACAAAATATTTTTGAGATAGGCTCTCATTTAGCTCAGGCTAACCTCAAACTCACTATGTAGCAAAGGCTAGCTTTAAATTCTTGATCATCATACATCTGCCTCCCCAGTACTATGATTACAGATATGTGTCACTATACTTGCTTAGTAATCCCACTAATTTACCTGCTACACAAGCATGAGGACCTGAGCTCAAGTTGCCAGTACCCATGTAAAAATCCAAGTATAGCTGCATGTGCCTATAATCCCAACATGGTAGTGGCAGGAGGAGGACTCTGAAGGCTGCAGACAGGAAGATCCTGAGAACTTGCTGGATATCCAGACTAGTCAAAATAGCAAGTTCCCAGTTCAGTGAGAGACTTTGTCATAAGACAATAATGAGGCAAGCAACAGGGAAGGCGCTTTAGCATTCTGCTCCGGCTTCCCCAGGAGTATGTACCTTCACACTCATACATTTATCACATACATATAATAACTACACACACACACACACACACACACACACACACACACACCACAAACAGCATACAAAAAGCAAAAATATAAAACACACAAGTTTTCTTTTTGTAATGGAGGAAAGAAAACAATGAATACACCTGACATTGGCCATGAGACTATTTCAATCTAAAAACATATATATTTCATGGTTATATGTTTTATATTTCTGGTAGGGACCACGGGAGATAATAAACAATCAACAAGAGAATAAGTAGGGATCATGCTACAGAGGAGTTTAGGGGAAGGGAAGGAAAGACCCAGATTAAAGGTAAGTATTTGATCACAAAGCAATCTATGCCTTCTTAGATGTGAAAACTAGAAAGAAAAGAAGCAAATCGCCATAAAGTCAAGAGACCAATGCCTTCTGGATGAAGCAGGGAGTTGAGAGCAAAGCAGCAGACACAGGTACTTTCTAGGATCAAGGGTATTTTCCTACTGCTTCATCATGACCATTGCATGGGTGCACATTTTCATACAACTCAAATCCCACAACAAGAAGTGGGCACATAATGTGAGCACAGAATTCCCACTGTTGGTCTGAACTCCACAGTCTCACAGTTAGGGGCACTGGTGGTTTATGGGGGTAGAAGGCAAGGATGGGAGGGGTGAGGAGAGTCATTCATTTGTCCACAAGTTAGGGAAATCTTTTCTGTTAGGTGCCTAAATGTTTCGATGAGTCTGAGAAGAAAGAAGCATTTCCTAGCAACACTTCTGCATCTATTTTTTGTTTCTCTCATTTCTCTCTCCTTAAACTTAAGCTATCTAGGGATTATCCAATCAATTAGAACATGCTTTAATTAATGGCATTGTTCAAACTGTTCTATGCTCATTCAGATCCCCAAAGTCAATCTCATGAATGAAATGGGGACTGGAGGTTTAAGACTGCTGTCTTCTTGTCATTTAAACCCAAATCTTTCAAGCATGGATGCTTTGAGGAAACAGTATGAAGATAGACTTTCAAGGCTGGGTTGAGCTCCAGGGATCGATGGTCCAGTTGCAGCAAACTCAAATGACTGTAAATAGAAATCTCTTAACAGAACTCTGGGAAGTAGGTAGACTATAGATCAGGGTTAGGCAACTTGTTGGGACCTCTCAAAAGGAACACTGCCTTGTTGCTTTGCTCTTCATAGTTCTGTGTAGAACTTCTGGTTAGGAGTGGTAGATTAAACTCATACATTCATTTTTCCTTTTTTATGCAACCATAGTAAAACAACAGTAAGACAGGTTTTTTTTTTATCAAAATATGGATGCTTAAGGATAAAGAAGAGATGACAGCAGACAAAGGGCATCCATCACTAAGACCTTGAAGATGAAAGTGACAACTAACAGTAATGGGGAGTAAGATGAAAACTAAGCAGGAAAAAAAGAAAAAGGTTGCCATCAAGAAGCAAACTAAATTGTACCCTAAATCACAGAAGAGCTCTGAATATAGAGGAATGAGATTACTATAGTGGCTGGCATGAAGACATTGAGCTGAAAACTGGTAGGGCCAAAATAAGTTAAGCACCCCATCTCTCAAGCACACCATACTGATCAGAAAACACTAGATGAAGCAGGGACCTTATGCAGAGGTTTTACATGCCTTCCTTTAAACATATTATTAATACTTAATGTTTAGAGCAATTATTATAAATAGCATAGTTTTAAAATTCCACCTTCTGATTGTGGACATTGACAACTGACCATGGATCCAATGGCCTGGCCATGTTAACCTGATCATTAAGATCCTACAGGTGTGCAACTCCTGTACTTCCTAGATATATAAACATACCACCTGCCAAGACTCATTTACTGATTTCTTCTTGAGCTAATTCCCTGGCTAGAACTTCAGATACAATGTCAAGATAAAAGGCCATGGAAGAACATCATTATCTCCTTTCTGATCTTATCAAGAAAACACACAAAATTCCACCACTATTATTACTCTTTTAATAATCCTATCATCAGAACAAGGAAATTTCCTTTTATTGCTGTTTATCCAAGGAAGTTTTGAAATCGCTGAAGAAAGGTGAGTTTTATCAAATGTTTTACATCATCTACCAAATAGACTGTTGATTTTTCTCCACTGTTAATTTAGTAAATTGCCATTGGCCAATTTTTTAATGGTAAATACTCCTTGATTTCCTACATAAATCCACCTTGTTACTGATATCTTTTGTCTATCTTGCTGTGTTAGCTTACTAATATGTGATTTAAACCATACATTATTATTCAAGAGAGATTGGCTAAAATTCCTTGAATAGATCTTGAGAGATCTGGGTGCATTTCTGTAAAATGAAAACAATGTCCTACAATGCTTTGGACTGTGATAAAGATTAAAGGATAAAAGGTATGAAAATTTTCTTTGTACATTTCCTGGCACACTATATTTACTGGAACATGAAAATTGATTCCCTCTCTAATCAGTTAAAACTTTAAAATAAAGCCTTTACAAAACATTCTCAAGAAAAATTAACAGAAGAAAGACTTTATTTCCAAAATCAACAAGTATGATTTGTCATAAAACACTACTTCTTGAAGCCCAGCTCTGCTCAGGCCTCCCTTAATGCTGAGAACTCAGGGATCACCATCTTGAGAGCAGGAAGTCCAGAAGGAAATAATTAAGAGCCTCTCCCAAGATACCTTCCCTTTCAATTCCTAACAGTAACTTCTGATTCTATTGCTAGTGTAAATGACTGGCAAAATTCAGCCTAAACAGATAGCTAGAGATATATTTCAATAGTTTGTGGCATAGCTTAAGCTTTCTGACTTTTCAGATTTGCACTTTCCATATATATATTGAACCTAGAAGGATGGCTCAGGGGTTAAGAAGACTGGCTGTTCTTCCAAAGGACCTGGATTCAGTAAAGGACCTGGATTCAGTTCCTAGAACCCTACATGGCAGTCTAACTCCAGTTCCAAAGGATTCAACACCCTCATCTGGCCTCTGACGGCACTACAAACATGTAGTACACAGACTTAACATACAGGCCAAACACTCATACATATAAGAATAAATGAACCTTGAAAAATAGCAGCAGTAGTCCCCACCCTGTCTCTGTCATCATATTGTTAAAAGAATGAAACATAAAAGTTGAAAGAAAAAACTGAATCTAGCTACCTGCAAATATACAGCATGATTACTACATTATTATTATCAACAATATGCTAAGTGTTTTCTGTTAGTTACATAAGTAAATACCAAGTAAGCCTGTGAGGCATGAGCAGATATAAGGCACATGATTGTCAGCAAATTGCTGCAGTCCTACAGCCAGGAAATGGAGCATCAATATCTAAAGACAAGCAGCCTGTTCCTCAACCTCTAGGTTGTGCAAAGGAAAATGCTGATCTCCCACTCAAAACAAAGATTGACAGTATGGTGTTAAGACTCAGCATCATTGACACAAGATCATCTATTAAAGAGAAGCTGGGGAAAACTTCCCTTTTATGATTATCCCTTTTCAGAATCATTTGTTTTCTCATTCATAAACAAACAAACAAACAAAAGCCTGCCATAGGAAATGCCTTCCCCCTCCCCCATGAAGCTCCAGCTAATCAAAAATTTCCTTGGCCAGCTGTCCCAGTTGTGCAACTGGAAGACATTAAGACATTGGGGGAGCTTACAGTTCTGCTGTTAATCTAATTTTAAATTGTTCTAACATTTCATTGACTCGGAGATTGTTCTCCATCCCACAGTAGCTTCCGCCTCTTGATGTTCTTTCTTAGGTCTCTCTTGTCTCATTGTAGAATCTGCAAATAGCCACGGGCCTTCTCATGCATGTCATCTACACACACACACACACACACACACACACACACACACACACACACACACCTGATGTGGGTAACTCACTTTAAAGACAGATACTGAATGAGGAAAGACTCCAACCCTAGGGCATGAGTGCCACCTCTCCTAAAGCTTTGGGCTCACTGGTTAAATGAGGTTCATCAGATTCACCTTCTTCTCTGGTTAGGATTCAGGTAAGGTAAGGTGATTCTGAGAAATTCCTGTGACAACTGCAGGGCATTGTTCACAGTAAGAAATGACAGTCACATTCCATCCAGCTGTGTGATGTGAAAAGAGCACCACTGGAGCTACAGAACCCTGGGCCTCTCCTCTACAGAGATCTAAGAACGTGTGCTTCTCTTGTTTCTCTTGTTTTCCATCATTTAGGATCTCTTTCCCTCTAAGCTTTCTCTCAGCCAACGATCCTTTTAAATTTTTTTGGTTAAAAACAAAACAAGACAAGCTAAAGCTAGATATGATGATAAAAGTTTGTAATCTCAGCACAAGGGAGAAGAATACAAGCTGATCTCTAAGGCTTACTGACCAGCAATCTAGTTTACAAGAAGGGCCCCAGTCCACTGAACCACCTTCATCAGAAATACATACATACATACATACATACATACATACATACATACGTGATGGCACCAGAGGAAGGACATCTAAGGATGTTCTTTGGACTACACACACACTTCCACACTCCACAGACACAGAAGCACACACACTTCCATAACACACACACACACACACACACACACACACACACAGCTGCCTTTCTCCACCCACCTCAGCCAGATACTTACAATGATGGAACTGGAGCTGAATGAAGAGCATGGAACTTGCCTTACTGTATGCATGGCTCCCATCCTAACTCTTCCTTTCCTTTCACTACAACTAAGGCCAAATGGAGCATTTACTTTCCACTCCAGGTCTTCCTGACCTTCATCTTGACCTCCTTCCATCTTCCTTCAACTCGGAGTATTCATTGACAGCTTGAATTAAGATTTTGTGTCACCCAGGAAGATTTGGTGGACTTTGCAGAGCCCCCGTTGAGGGCCCTACCCTGCCTGGGGAGTGGTGGGTGGATGGAGTGGGGGGTGGGCTGGGGGTGGGGAGGAGGGATGGGGGTGAGGGGAGGGAGAGGGAGAAGGGACTTACATGTGAAACAAGCTTGTTCCCTAACTGGAACTAATAAATAAATTTAAAAAAAAAAAAAAGATTTTGTGACAAAATACCAAGGAAGGAAGGTGTTATTTGGATCATGACTTCGGATGCTTCCATCTATTGTCACATGACTCCCTGGGCTAAAGCATAGTATCATGGCAACAGGAACAGATGACAAGGAGATTCTTTATCTTGTGGTGTGTGGGAAACAGAACAAAGAACATACAGGAAGGGGTCAGGACGAGATAAAGCCCCAAACAGCATGCCCCCAGGAACCTACTTCCTCCAACCTGGCCCCACATTCCATAGCTCTACCACTCCTCTAAGAGTCCATTCACATTTTAAACCAATCAATGGATTAAACCAGCTATTAGGTCAGAGTCCTTATAATATAATTGTATCTGAAAATAACCCATAGATGATCTTTACTAGTCTCCTAGGTGTTTCAGTCCAATCAAGTTGACAGTCAAGATTAACAATGTCAAATTTCCTATGTGCCTGGCCCTATACCAGGGACAAGAAGATAAATTCACACAAAAGGGAAACTCCTCAAGGAATTTAAAAGTCTAGTAAAAAGGTATCTAAAATGGACTAACATGACTAGAAATGGAAGATGATGAATGCCATTTTCCAGAGAATACCTAACCCAGCCTGGAGTTATGGACAAGGAAGGAATTATAGAGCAAAAGTCGCCAGAGTTGGCTCTTAAAGAGAGAGTAGAATCAGCTAGATGATGGAGGATTGAGATCCCAGGAAGAGAAAACAAAATATGTAAAACAGAGGGAGGATGAGCTCAGTCCTTGAAAAGAAGTCACAAGCAATAGTTGAGTATAATAAGCACATTGAGAAAATTCTAGAAAATAAGATAGAGAGATTTAGGCAGAAATAAATGTAGCCATGAAACATCATTTGCTTATCAAGAAGCTTTTAGGAAAACACTGAGTAGTGGAGTTAAAGAATCAGATTTGCAGTTTGGGGTGCACTGGTAGTTATGGAGGGAAGGCTGATTTCTGCCTAGACACCAATTAGGAAAGGCAAGAAGTAAAGAGAGCCTCCATTACATGTGACCTTGAGATTGAGACAGAGAAGACATGGAAGAAAGGGACCTTGAGATTGACACAGGGCAGACATGGAAGAAGGGGACCTTGAGAGTGAGACAGGGTAGACATGGAAAGAAGGCAGCTGGAGGAGCTTCTGACCACCACTCATGGGGAGGGCAGAGCAGAAGAGGAAAGGGGCCTCAGCAGGGCAGCACCAGCTTGCTGGCTTAGATATCAGAATAAATGGAGACAGCATCACCAGCATTTGAGCAGCCTGGAACTAAAAACAAGGTTTTGGGAAGGTGTTGAAGGTGCTAATTGGGCCAGGGGAAAGAGATCAAGGGTAAGAGATTATAAGATTATAAGGGGGTTCCATTTTCAGGAAATTACAGAAAAGGCAAAACAACAGTGACAGAAATGAAACCCATGAGGCTGAGGGCCAGGCAAAGGAGCAAGAAAAAGTGTTAAAATGAGAGAAGATAGCCAGAAAGAATTGTTCTAAGGCTGATATATTTGCCTGGGCTCTCCAGAGGAAAAGGACCAACAGAATATTCTATTCTCTGCTGTCTATTTCAGACCATGAAATAAATATACCAATGTATGCAATTATAGCAGTAGGTGTGTTACATTTGATTCCATGGCTAGAATCTAGACAATGATGCCACAGTGGCTATCTACAAGGTGAAGAGCCAGGTCATCATCAGTAGCTGCTCAGATGAGGAACCTAGAAGCCCCAGAACAGAGGGACGGATGATTCAGCACCAGTCTGAGGCTGAGGGCCTGGAAGCACCCAAAGAGGGGCAGTGCAGTTCTATGCTCAAATGTCTAAAAAGCTACAGTGACATCCACTGACAAACATGGCTGCAAAAGCTGTACACACTCAAGTCTGTGTGAGCTTTCCATTCATTGTCTTTATTCCACCTGGCCTGCCTCTGTAGCCCACCCAACTGTCATTGCTATGGGCAGGGCTTCCCCATTCAGTGTGTTGATAGCATAGGTCAGTCTTTTCTGAAAAACCTTCACAGAGTTTGCTTTACCCATTTTCTAAGTATACCCAAGCCCATTGCAGACAATAAATATCTCAATGAGGATGTTGGTTATACAGCAATACACAACGAACAAAACTGATGGAGCTAAACACCTAAAGTGAATAAATTTTACTGTGTTTACATGTAAATACCTGAGCTGCTTTCAAAGCAATATCCAGGGCAGATGATATCCTCCAGCAGGGAGGACAATAATGCACAGAAGTCTGGGACTGAGGTATAGATTTCTGAACGACTTACTATATAGGTTAGTATATTGCAAAAGGTAGAACAGACAGAATGGCAAGTGCCTCAAGACACAGTGAAACGATGAGAAGAAAGACCATGAAGGACCAAAAACTAACAAGTGTCTGTGCACACACACACACACACACACACACACACACACACACACACACACCATGAATGAAAGCTGAGGAGAATATTTTAAAAGAATCAGCAGAGAAAATGCCCCCAGAAAGATGGAACTACGCCTGAGCATCCAGTGCCTCTTTCTGACTAGAGGACTTTGGTGAAGTCTGAGATTTCTTCTCCCTAGTTTTGCTATTACAATAACTAGGTTACCCTGAGGCAGTGATTTTAGACACATTTTTAGTAGCAAAAACCGTGGGGAGTGAGTGGTAGAGGGCTCACCATGACCAATTCTAAATTTGCTAGCGTTGGGTCCTGAAATTGAATGCATGAACGTTTTGGCCATTTCTGGTCATGCACTGGTTAGGCAAAATTTAAAATAAATTAGAAATGCATAAGCACCTTGTACCTGGAAAGTAAGGCCAAGATGGATATGTAGGGAGAAACCCTGGATACCTGTACCGCTGACCACGCCCAAACAGGTATCCAAGGTCTCTCCCTACATGGGTGGTTGTGATAGCCTCCAGTGCTGATGCCAGGAACTGTTTGAACAGGTACTGGGCATTCAGAGGAACCAGGATCTCTGCTGGAAACCAGGACTGGCATTAGAAATTGTGGGAGAGGTTATAATCTCCATTACAAGGCTGAGGGTGACACCTGGTGGCCAGAGAGATCACTGCAGGTTCTCATTAGCCAGCCAGGTCTGCTCTCCAGTTTCCTACTCTCAGAGAGCAAGCCAGGCTAAAAGGAGGATTAGGTAACCATGAGTGAACCCGTGGAATCCTGGGTAGCACCAACCACCCTTTCCTTTAGAATGATAAGACCTGTAAGAAGAGGTTATGGCCGTCTTGTATTACCTCACACACCCTTACAAGGCAGGCAGAACCACCTGTCACAGCTCCATTTTATGAATAGAAGACAAGGGTTGGGGTGGAGGTGAGGGACACAGAGAGGTGAAGGAGTTATCCAGAAAGCCAGGTCTTGTGGATTCAGGCGCAGTGCTCACTCTGTAATAGCATGTTATTAGAACTTACCCAGGACATGCCTTGGGAATGCAGTTAAGCATCCAGAGTCCACACATCTGGAGCCCTAGACATGAAATCTGACTTGGGTTCTAAGAGATTCCAAAGCCATTTTGTCAGCAATAATTTCTTGCATTCTTACTTCATACCAGGCATAGCATGTGTGTGGACAATAGAGTCCTTCCTGAAGAAGCACTTAGTCTATCCACTGTAGCAAACAAGCATGGTTCAGGGCAACACTAGAATGGCCAAGCCAGCATGCAGCAGGAGTACGCCTTTGCAGAAACGGATTAGAAAGTTACAGGGACACATCTCCACATACCTGCATAATGCTTCAGCTGTGGATACTTCAGTATGTGCTGTCTGTCACTAGACCTCCTGCAATGACAGAGAAGTACACATGTTTCCACACAACTGCCCCTTCCCAAAGAAGGGAAAATGGGGAAGAAAATTCATCTTCAGTGGAACTAGGAAATAGCTAACATCCTAACACCTGGCTGAAGAGACGAAGAGGCAGGCATGGCAAACATACATCCAGCCCTTGTGTAATTTGTGATTCTATGGAAGCCAGACATGCATTAGCTCAGCAATGAAAAAACACCCAGAACTCATGCTCATCCGTTCAAATGCAGGGGAAATGGGAAGAATGCCAGCAAAATCTTGACACAAAAAAAAAACTAGGAATTGGCAAAGCATGTACAGACAGCTCTGCCTCTTCTCATAAGAAATAGCCAAAGAGGAGCAAATACTAAAACACACTGCAGAACCAGATGATATTCTGAGTAAACTTGCTGATCACTCCCCAGATAGAGAGAGACAAGCATGAAACAAAGCTGCACCCTATGCAGGAGGCAGAGGAAACCCTGCGACAAGGTATGTAAGAGACTTACACTTCTGGCAAAAAGGCAATGAGGGAGAACCTGTGCTATAATTATATACCAGTACAAGAAAGATATAAGAAACCCTGTTTTAGGACACACACACACACACACACACACACACACACACACACACACACACAGTGTATCTCAGGCTGTCCTTGAACTCCTGCCTCGGCCTCCCAAGTGCTGGGATTACAGGCATGCCTCACTGTCAGTTTTCTGAGTCTTTAATGCATACCCATTCAGTAAGCCAAGAGAACCCATGAACTCTAAGAGAACTGAGAGAAATGCCTGAGAGAGCGTTGAGCTTCCCTAGGGGCTTTTGTCCCCATCTTAGATGGGTGCTGTGTAAATGGTGGAAGTCTAGGATCTGTGATAAACTATGCCCTCGGAAAAGGGTCATCCCTAAGGGCAAAGATCACTGCAGAAGCTGGCCTGGAAAGTTACCTATCTCAAGCCATAACTTGGAATCATTTTAATTATTTTTCACAATCCATCAAACTATGATATTTGTAGGAAAATGGGTAGAGCTTGAAAGTATTATATTAAGTGAGGTGACTGAAACTAGAGAGGCAACAACTCCATATATTCTCTCTCATATTCAGATCCTAGTTTGCATATATGCATGGATATAAGTGGGTTGTATGAGTAAAGCCTAAATACTAGAAAGGAAACCGGGGTGGGGGGATGAGGGAGCTGAGGGTGAGAAGGGTGGTATGTAGGGGTGTGTGTGTGTGTGTGTGTGTGTGTGTGTGTGTGTGGTGTGTGTGTGTGTGTGTGTGTGTGTGTGAGAGAGAGAGAGAGAGAGAGAGAGAGAGAGTATACAAAAGGATACATGTGTCAATAAAGGAGAGAGAAAACTGGGTGGAGGGAAAGATCCAAGGGGAGGGGATGAAGTTGTGGGGAGAATTAAGCATAACATGCTTTGTTTGAGTATGCCACTATAATCTACTACATTATAGACTAATCTTAAAATATTTTTTTAAAATACAAGTTTCCTGCAAATGTATCAGCACAAAGCTTTCCTCTCACAGGAGGGGGCTGAAAAGATACTCTCTCTATTCAGGGGACCCCTCAGGGAAACATTAACCTTGAGTGCTTCTCAGTCAGAATCACACTGGATACCCTGCAGACACAAATGGGAAAACACTCAAGCCTCTCAGGATTCCCACAGCGAGCAAAACATGATCAAATCAAAAATGACCAAACACCAGAAAACAAACCACTAGGAGAAGTCAAACAAAGAAGCAAAGACTGGATCCAAAATGGTGCAGATGTTAAAAATGATAGATGCAGAATAAAAGCAAAGTAGAAATGAACACGCAGTGACCACAGAAAGCCTGGGCTAAGAACAGCAGCAGCTCTATGTATAATGGTCAAATCCTAGAAACAGCAGCACCCCTAAAGGAGATGGATACACAAATGGTGTTGGGATCAGTCAATGAAATTGTAGTCAGAATTAGAAAGGAACGAATAACACCTTAAAAACAACATGAGCATGAATACTGTTTGGTACTATTTATACAAAGCTCCAAAAGACCAAATTAATGTCAAGGCAATAAAAATCAGAATATCTAAAGGAGGAAGGGTAAATTAGTCACAAGGGTAACAACAAAACTTCCTGAAGTTATGGCAGTATTCTATATAATGCTTAGATACTGATTTTATAGGCACACACAACTACGAAAACCAATTTCATTGTGTAAGTATATCTAAGCGACAATTAACAAAAAAGAAAATCGAAATGATGTCTTCATCGATAAAAGTGATCAAGAATATTTGGGAAAGATCAAAGAAGAAATTCTAGAAATAAAAATATACAAGCTGGGTGGTGGTGACTCATGCCTTTAGTCTCAGCACTTGGGATTCAGAAGCAGTTGGATCTCTGTAAGTTCTAGGCCAGCCTGGTCTACAGAGGGAGTTCCAGGATGGCCAGGGCATAAAATAAAAAACTATAAGCACTAAATTCAAAAGCTGAGTAGATTCTGCTTCAAGCTATAATTTATATAAAATATTAAGCCTTCAGTCTCTCAAGAACATCTTTGGGGGTCAGAGGTTGAGACAGGGTTTCTTTGTATAGCCCTGGCTGTCCTGGGATTCTCTATGTAGACCAGGTTGACCTCAAACTCAAAGATCCACTGCCTTCCAAGTGCTGGGATTAAAGCTGTGTGCCACCATGCCAGGCAAGAACATTTTCAAAAGCGGCAGAGCACCTGAAATGTGACTCAGGTGTGGTAAAAAGGCTAACCACACAAGCTTGTCAATCTGAGTTCGGTTCCCAGAATCCACATAAAGAACCATATGAAGTGTCTCACATCTGTAAGCCCAGTACTCCTACAGAGAGATGAGAGGCAGGAGAATCACCTGGAAGCTCACGGGCCAGCTGGCCTGGAGGATAAAGCATAAGAAACAACAAAGAGACCCTACTTCAACAAGATGAAAGATTAAAACTGAATCCTGAAAGTTTTCCTCTGACCTCCACACAAGTACTGTAGCACACATACACATTCACCTGTGTGTACACACACATGAACATGTGTGTGCACACACCAAATTTTTAAAAAAGATGTTTTCAAACATCCATCAATACATGAAAAACTTGAATCTAGTTTTTTAAAGAGAAGGGCTACACAGAGCTGTGAGTCAAATACTCAACTCTGCTTTTTCCTCTCAACACATTTGCTGAAAGCGGCCACATGAGAGTGGGGGAATTGCAAGAAAATGGCAACACAGGTGCTATTTGTAGTCCTAAGAGCTCTAGAGTTGAGTATCAGAGCTCAGGATCCTGTAATGTATTCCCAGGTTTTCAGATGAGAGCCTGGCAGAGCGATCCCCAAGGACCAAAAGTGACAGTTTTCACAAAGACCCAGATGAGTGCCAACTGGGTTTCTTTTTGTTCTTTGTTTTGAATTCCAAAATGGATTGAGTCTTTGAGTATTTTTCCTAGTTCAACCATCTAAGTGAAGTTAAAAAAATAAATAAGTCATCTTTAGAGAGAGAGGTTTATAGAGACAGAGTCTCAAATTAGCTCAACTTTTCAAACACAATGATGCTCATTCCGACAAAGCCCAGACAAGCATTGTAGAGGGCATCCAGGACAAAGGGAGTATGAATGCCACCAATTCCATGCTTTTCTGCTGTCCGGCTCCTTCACCATGTGCTCAGAGATGATTTTCCACAATTACTCTAACCATGTATACTTGAACCACCATTATTTCACACAATGGCCTTCCTTTGGTCACAGTGGCCATCCTTTGGGCACAGTGTATCTGTCCATCTTAAAGGAGATAAGAATTGAATTCCCCCAATCACAACTGGAGTGCTTATCCCTAAATGAAACACCTGTATCACACACACACCCTGACCCAGAGACAAAGGAAACATCGCAGAAGGGGGGGGAGGTGAAAAGATGGCAAGGGACACAGGATAGGGCACACCACTTAGAAATGGTGTCTTCTGGGTGTGGCAAGGCTGTTGCACCAGTGAACATACAACTGTGGCTCCCTGCACAGATCAAAGCAGTCAACATTCCAACATGGGTAAGGGGGAGCTCAGAAGGGCCTATCCCAACCTGAGGAGCCAGTGACAGTTGATGGCTGTTGAGGGAGAAAGAGCAGCTCTCCGCATGGTGTGATCTCTGGTACACTGCTCATGCTGCAGTGGACAATGCATGCATATGCAGGCAGCACTGACTAAACTCTGCGGGTTATGAAGGAGGAGGAATGAAATTGGCAGTGGAGGGCAGAAAGGAGTGATAGGTAGACATGATCAAAATGCCTTTTAACATGTATAAAAGTCTCAATAAATGTATTTTACTTAAAAGAATGCATAACTATCTAAATGAAATAAATATTTAATTTAAAAACCTTAGTAGGTTTGAGAATTTGCTAAAAAACAGTATGAAAAACAAATAGAACAAGACAAGAATTTTATACTTTTCTCCATATATCCATGAAGGATTTTTAGGGTAATACTTTTGTTAATGTTTTGAGAATTTTATAAATATATGCAATGCATTTTGATCATATTCACACACACACTCCCACTCTTCCCCCAATTCCTGTATCCATCCTCCCTCTCCCTCTTCATGAAGGTTATAGAGTTTGTTGGATAGCTATTCTAGCATGATACTCACTATATAGTCCAGACTGGCCTCAAACTCATGGCAACCCTCCTGCCTCAGCCTCCTGAGTGCTGACATTACAAGTATGCAGCATCAGGTATGGCTCTGAGGTACTCTTCTGTGACACTAGGGGTTGAACCCCAGCCCTTGTCCATACGAGGCAAACATGGTATCACTGAGCTGTTCTCCTGCCCCTCTGTAGTGATAATTGCTTTTAAAGGAATGGAGACTTTGGGTAGGAACTTGGGTGGGGGGAGATGTTTGTGGAATCTAATTGGACCATGTACAACCAGCATCCACCCAGCAGGATTGTATTCCTGACACATTACCACTTCCGTTATCTGCATGCTATTCTACATTTGCTGCTGGCACCCTTCATTTTCTCACATGGGTTCTCTGCTTCCAGTTGTTTCTATTCTGGAGTAGTTATGTAAGACTTGCTTTTATTTAATACTGATATCAGCATTTCAAGGGCTGTGAAATCATGTGTTGTGTGCTATGAATACCACAGAACCTGCTTTTCTTTGCTCTCTGCTTATTCCAGTTATTAAGCAAAGTCTTGTACACTTTGCTTTGTGATGCTGTGACTCTCTCTGTACCTCACTTCTGACTTGCCAGCAGGCTTCCCAGATAGGCCCTGCCAATAGGGGGCACTAAGAATAGAATGGATGAAGGGGTAAGAAAAGACCATCTCCTTTGGCTTCCTGTTTCCCTCCTCTTCCTGAGAGTACCCCTTTGGCAATGCTTCCTGACTCAGGCACCCCAGTTCTTTCCCATGACAGCAGCTGGACTGAGTGCCCGTACAAGTCTCATTGTATACCCTCAAGAGTTCACCACAACCAGCTAGGTCAGTGGATCTCAATTTGGGGGTCATAACCCCTTTGGGGGTCAAGGGCCCTTTCACATAGGCCATATATCAGATATCTAAATTATGACTCACAACAGTAGCAAAATTGCAGTTATGAAGTAACAATGAAGATAATTTTATGTTTGGGGTCACCACAACATGAGGAACTGTATTAAAGGGCTGTAGAATTAGGAAGGTTGAGAACCACTGCCACAGCAGCTCCTCCCCTGAGGTTGACAGTAGCCCAAGTCCCCACCTAAAGTGCTCAGCTTTTGACCATACTTGGGCACAAACCCAGCTTATGGCAGACATGCCATCATCATCCCTCATCTACAGGCTATACAAGCTCCCTCAATCTCTAGGACTGGAGTACTCACCCAGGAGTTGCTTTGCTCTAATAAATCTGTTCTTTTAATTTTTCAATTCATCTTGATCTGGCTTATTGCATCCATGGAGAAACTTACTGTCTCAATACAGAAAACCTATACATACTAGAGATCTTACATCACATTTTTATCATTTTGAAGTCTTAAAATTATACAGTGCTGTTTTGTATAGGTAATATTTATGTAGTATTATCTACATGTTTTGGCTATTTGTCTTCTCGCTTTTCCTTTTTGTAAGAAAAAAATTGCTTGTAACTGCAAAATCGGTACTGAAGGCAACATTGATGTTTGAGGAGTGTTTTAAGTCTAGATCATATCCTAAGGTAAAGATTAGCCTGGGCTACTGAGTAAGACTTCTGTCTCAAAAAGAGAGGGTTGGAGGTTGGGCTGGAGAGACAGATCAGCATAGTTAAGTACTTTGCTCTTCCAAAGTACCTGAGTTCAGTTCCCAGAACTCATGGTAGGTGGCTCATAGCTGCCTGTAACTCTAGCTCTGGGGAATCTTCTGGCTTTGCAAGCACACAACACACATGGCATACACTCAGACAGGTGTGCATGTGCTCACACATATACCACACCAAAATAAGCAGATAAATTAAATGTAGCTTTTAAAGAAAGAAGACAAGCAACTTCTAGAACAATCTAGACAGATGGAATTAAGCAAGAAGCAAGTCTAAAAGACAGGTAAGTCAGAAGGAAAAACACTTTGTAAATGTGGACAAATAAACCATAATACAAAGAAGGGAAATTGATTATATGTATTAATTTTTTTAAATAAAAGAACTTTTCATTTTAGATGATAAGTATGTACTGTTTTAAAGACATTAAAAATAATGGAACCCAGAAAATTTTAAAGTAAAAGGTGAGCAAAGGTATACTATTTGAATATTAATTGATAGATAGCTAATGCTACGTGGTATACAACTTAACAGGGGAAAAAAACAGTGCATGTTAAAATAAACCCACTAATGAGAAAGAGTTTTGATTCTCTGGAAATCAAAGGTTCTCACTTGTATACAACTTGTAACCTGTCTTCAAAGCATACCAACCAAATACTGTTTGAATCAATAAATTCAACATCATAGTGGGATACTTAATGTATTTTTCTCAGCTATTGAAAAGATTGTTAGAGATGAGTTGAGCAATACATGAATAACAGACCTTATAAAATGCTCACCCTGGTGGTTAGAAAATATATATCCTTTTCAATTCTGTGTCTTTACTTTCACAAAGGTTAGTTGAATATTATAGAGATCTTAAAGCAAGTTTCTCTAAATTTCAAAGCATTTGTGTGAAATACTTCACATTTTCTGATCATTAGGCAATTAATTCAGTAATCAAAAGGCAAACAAAAACTTTTTAAATGCATATTACCAAAGTATCTGATATCCCCCCATGGAGTCTGAGCTCAGAATAACTAAACACCTGAAATTTACAAAAATCACAAACAAAGTCAACAAATTGAAGAATATGTACACATCTGGCACAAAGCATTGGAAAGAGTGAGCCAAGATATTTCTCTAAAATTTGAAAAGTATAATTAGAAAGCAAAGATAACTGCAAAGCAGAATTGGAAATATTAAAAAAGAACCACGTGGAAACACTGTATTTGATTATTATAACAGTTAAAGGGGAAATCACAATAGAGGGAATAAATAGAAGGATAGGATCAATGGAAAGAATGTGAGTTTAATATTAGATGAAAATTAAGGCAAGCAAAAATAAAGAGATGAGAGGATGACTAGGAGTAACTAACATATGGAAGACAAAAGCAGAAGGGTCACCATCTACAAAATAGGAGATCAAGAAGAAAACAAAGATAAGGAACTCCCATTTGAAGAGATAGTGGAGCTAAATTTCCTATAGTGAAGAAAATAAGTAGGATTGAAGATTGAAGGTGCTCCCAACAACCCAACAGCAAAGTGAAATACATGGACATCTAAGTGAAACAACGAATCAATTCATATGTTTTAGAGTTACTGTTACTGAGACAAAACACCATGACCAAAAAGCAAATTGGGGAGGAAAGGATTTATTTGGATTACACGTCTACATTGCTGTTCATCATTAAAGGAAGTCAGGACAGGAACTCAAACAGAGCAGGATCCTGGAGACAGGAGCTGATGCAGACCCTATAGATGCAGGGGTGCTGCTTACTAGCTTACTTCCCCTGACTTGCTTGGCCCAATGGTTAGTTGTGGATTTCTGCATCTGCTTCTGTCTGTTTCTGGAAGAGGGTTCTAGCTTCTCTGGGGTTGTGGATTGTAGGCTGGGTATCTCTTGCTTTATGTCTGATATCCACGTATGAATGAGTACATACTATATTTGTGTTTCTGGTTTTGGGCTAGCTCACTCAGGATATTTTTTTCTAGTTCTGTCCATTTGCCTTCAAATTTTAGGATGTCATTGTTTCTTACCACTGAGTAGTACTCCATACACACAATTTTTTAAAAAAATAAAGAAAAGAGGAATGAGGTCAAGAAATAAAATAACTCAAACAGTGTTGACTCTTATGGCCATTGACTTTGACACTGATAGATTCTAGGACTTTTGGAAAATTCTGACTAGATGAATGACATCATCTGAGTGTAGATGCACAGATTAGGATACATGGGACTTGGATCAATATAGGTTCATTTTATTCGGGGAGAAGTAACTGACATGAGAAACTGATGGCCGTGAACCGACCAGAACCAAGAGAGAGCAAGCCTGTTCCGGACTCCAGACCAAATCCCACATGCTCACGTACGTACCTGTGACCACGCCCAAATGGTGCCACAGTGACACAGGTGTGGCTAGTTGGATCTCTCACTACATCTGAGTCCTGTTCTGAAAGCATCATGGGGGCTGCTATGTAGAAAGTAGATTGAAAGGCACAAAGCTGTCCAAAAGAATCCTGCAGTAACATAGGTGAGTGATGATGGGAGTTTAGATAAAAGTTGGTGTGGTATAGACACAGTACTTCCAGACATGTGGAATTAAAATGGAAAGGGGGGAAGATAACATGGAATTAAACAAGTTAAGGTTGAAACTGCAGTGGGATTCTGGGACACAGTGAAGGGAGGAAGTTGAGATATTATCCATCCCTTCTCCCCTTCTGTTATTGGCTGGGGTTACTTCCTCCCTCCACATTCCTCTATGATTATTTCCCAGGATCATTGTCCAAATAAATGGTTGCCTAGAAAAGAAATGCTTGCATGGAAGGCTCACCTCAGAGGCTGCTTATCCAGAAACAAGAAACTAAGGCAGGAACTTTTGCAGAGGCAGAGGGAACAGAGCTGAAAACCAGGAGGGCTCCCAGAGACCATTTAGTCCACTTCTAACATCTTACAGAGAACAGAGCTGAGGTTCAGGGATTGCAGAGTTAATGTCAATGTTGAAACCTGACAGTTTTGCTGAGACTGAGGAGCTACTAAAAATGAATAAGCAACAACATAACAACTTGGGAGGCTTAGGAGCTGCTGAGGTTAGGGGTTTGACTAATGTTGATGGTGTTTGTGCTCGAGTGTGTATATAAACATGCAGGTGATTTTGTAATATTCTCAGTAAATCTAAATAGTTATTTTTCCTTCTGATGGCCAAAATCAATTTCTGCAGTTTAACAAACAAACAAAAAACCTCTTAGCTCATGTTTTAAGAGATAAATTTTAAAAAACGGTTAGTGGTTCATTTGCAGGACTTTGGAACATTCTGGAAAGGTTGTCCAAACACAGCTGAATTCCCTTCAGCAAAGAAACAGAGGTGCTTCAGTCATATCCATCTTTCTGTCAGTCGCTCTTGGTCTCCAGTTCTTAAGCTCCAGGCTGTGAAAGGACACAGGTTTATATGAACTTAAGTGATGTGAACACACACTGCCAACATGCCTGTCTCGGTGATCCTAAACTAAGCTATTTCCAAAGTGAAAACTCATGCTAGATCTGCATGCTGTTGGAATCTGCAAGAGGCACTGGACAGGTGGGTGAGCCTCAGTCAGACACCAGTCGGCCACGTGCAACAAGGAAGTCACCAGTTTCCCTGAGCAGCTGTTTCCCTATCTAGAACATGGGGTGATCATTGTCCACTTCCTGAAGAACAGGAAAGTGTGTCTCCTTCTTTACTTGAAGCTCTGTGTCTTATACAGTGCTGGGCTCAGGAGAATACATCCATTGTCTTGATGTCTGCTGATAACTCAAATGATGTATGGAAGAACATTCCTAAGTAATCATACACTAACCAGATGTTAAGGACAATCTGATGGGACTAGGGTGTGGCTCATTTGGTAGTGTTTGTCTAATATGCAGGAATCTTGGCTTCAATCCCCAGGACTTTATGTATTAGATACAGTGGTACACACAGGTAGTTCCAGAACTCAGGAGGGGAAGGAAGGAGGATCAAAAGTTTAAGGTCAGGGCTAGGGTGACGACTCAATCAGTAAAGAATCTGCCACACAAGCAAGGAATCTGAGTTCAAATCCACAGCACCCATGTAAAAGCCAGGCACAGTGGTGCAAATTTGTAACCCCATTTCTTGGAGACTGCAGATAGGCAGATCCCTGGAGCTCATGGGCCAGACAGCCTAGCTAAATCAATGAGCTCTAGGTTCAGTAAGAGACTATCTCAAAAAATAAAGTGGAAAGCAATAGACGATAACACCAACACTGACCTCTGACCTCCACACACATACACATGTCCATATGTATTCATGCACACACACATATCACATATATGAGCATGTGCATTCACCATAAAATAAATAAAATACAATTTTAAACATTTATTGTATGAGTATTTTGCCTACATATAAGCACACCATGTGTGTGCAGTGCCTGAAGAGGCCATCAGATCTCCTGGAGCTGGAGTTACAGGCAGTTGTAAGCTACCATGTGGGTGCTGGGAATAAAAACTCAGGTCCTCTGCAAGAACAGCTAGTGTTCTCAACTACTGAGTCATCTCTCTGGCCATAAATGAATATATTTTAATTTAAAAAGCTGTGTCTTCTTCAGCTAGGTAGCAAGTTCAAGGCCCACCCAGGCTACTTGAAACCCTGTCACAAACAAAATACAATAATATAAAATCTGCCTTCCTTCTCTGACTCATGGCCACCCTACCCTCTATAAAATTCTGTTCCAGCTTTGCCACTATGACCAGCCCTCCTTTCAATTTAAAAGCCTCCTGCCCATTCCCCTCAAGACTAAAAAGGCCTCAATATTCACTCACACACACACACACACACACACACAGAGAGAGAGAGAGAGAGAGAGAGAGAGAGAGAGAGAGAGAGAGAGAGAAAATGTTGTGGCCCCAAGCATTCCAGAAGTTAGGCTTTCCTAAGCTCCCAGATTTCCAGAAGTTATGGTTACCAGTATCTCCCCGATCACTGGAAGGACAAGGGCAGAAGCTGCTGCTGTGTTGAGCCTCCAAACCTCCCAAATAACACAGCTCTCCAGTCAAACTAACCTTCTCCCTGACGACCACACACTCTGGCTTCTCTATTCAGCAGTCAGTCCCCTTTCTTCCTACATCAGCCCAGTACTGACTCAAATGTTTTTAAATAAGCAGACCTCACCCTCTGGCCACAAGGAGGGGGAGGATGTGAACCAGGGGAGTAGCAACCATTCTTGACCTCCCTTCTCTTTTCAGACTCTAAGCCTGACTTTGTAGAAAGAGAACATAGGTGCAAACCCAGACTAATTCAGCAGATTCTAGTCATATGAAGTGATACATGGACAACAAAGAAGAGAAGGCTGCTGGGGTTCAGATCCTGAGGGTTGGGAGGTGGCTGAGCTGGTCAAGGGATTTGCCACGTAAGCCTGACCACTCTGACTATAGCCCTGGGACCACATGATGGCGGGAGAGAACTGACTCTGGAAGTCATCCCCTGACCTCCACATGTTCAAAAGCTTGTGCACACATATGCAGGCATGCACACATGCAGTCACTCAGGCACATGCAAGCACACAAGTCATAATAAATATTTGTAAAACCCTGACTCTTCCAGATTTAATGCCATATGGCTTTAATCCCAGCACTCTGGAGGCAGAGGCAGAAGATCTCTGTGAGTTCAAGGCCAGCCTGGTCCACATAATACCAGTCCTGTCAGGTCTATATAGTGAGACTTTTTCTCAAACAAACAAACAAACACCTGACTCTATCATTCACACTACTCATCAGCTGTGTGGCAAACTGCCTAATGTCTCTAAGCTATTGTCCCATCACTTGTAAAGGGAGGAGACTAGTAGCCTTTCAAGGAGTTGAGAGAGCTAATAACATTGCCTGACACTTTAACACCCATGTAAATGTCAATTCCGCTTCTCCTTCAACTCAACTGGGTCTCTCACTGAACCCTTGAATTCAAACCAAGCCCTTCCTTTAATGCTATACTCATGAATTCTCCTCCTCCTCCATCACTGGAGGAACAGGGCTTATCACAAGCATACTCTCCCTAAATGGGCTTTATAGAATAGTCCTGAGACTTTCTCCTTATTTACAGAGGCTCAGAGATGTCAGGTAACTTCTCCAAGGTCACACAGCTCCAGAGAGGAGAGTTGATTCAGTCTCCAACTCCAGAGTTTATGATTTCTGCTTCCCACAGCACTCTCCTTCAAATGGATGCATGTGAATCAGAGTCACAAGCCAGTAAAAATGACTGCACTACATTAGAGTAGAAAGCCTTCATCCAGGAAGGGCAGTTTACTCAGGGGACCTATTCATCTTATTTTCCAATATCCCACAGTCCTTGAGTTTGCCTTCTCTCAGCTGTATTTCCCTCTCCATCCACAAGATGGCAATGTTCAATAAAGTTGGATGTAAAGCTAAGGAACTTAAGCACCTTGGGGTGGGATTGGGTGGGGTGGGAATGTGGTGGGAGACCCTGACTAAGCACTTGGGGAAACAAACCTACCTCAGCAGAAAAGTCTCCATCTCCCCACCTCCAGTACAAGTGTGCACTCTCAGGAAGGCTGACCCCTAGTTCCTACATCACAAGCAGAAATCAGTGGACCAGAAAAAATAATGAATAAAAATGGAATAAGAAGAGCCTGTGAAATGGCTCAGCAGGCAAAGGTACTTGCCTGATGACCTGAGTCTGAGCCCACACTGTAAAAGGAGAGAAATGACTCCGACCTCCACAGACATGCAGTGATACACACACACACACACACACACACACACACACACACACACACACACTCCCATGTGTGCACACACAGAGACACAGGCACACATATACACACAGACACACATGACAAAATAACTTTTTAAGAAGAAATAAAAAGAAACAGGAACATGAAGAATGAGGCCAGATTAAATAACAAAAGAAAGTGACAAACATCTGACAATAAGAAACTTCAGGAAGGAAGGCCTTCTTTGGGGTCATAGTTTGATAGAACAGCTCAACACGGCTGGAAAAGCATAGTGGCAACAGAAGTGCCTCTCAGATACCCTTATTTCTCCCACAAAGTGCATCTAAAATCCCCAAAACATTAAAATAAACATTGGGAAGACTCCAAAGGCTGAAGAGAAGGTAGACAGACTCAGAACCTCAAAATCCATGGCAAGACATGGGGGTAAATTCTCAAGTTTGTTTTTGTTGACAAGACTGGTGATTGGAGAAACTGTGACTTGGAAACACCAGTACACACGTATGTACACACACACACACACACACACACACACACACACACACACACACACGGACAGACAGATGGAAAGCCTATTCTATTACCAAAAGACCAAGAAATCAGCAGCCTAGTAGAAATAACAGATATGCTTGTATGTGTGTGTGGTATTATTGATAGGCTCCATGATGCACTATCATTTAGCTATATTCCTAGTCCTTAAAAATGTAAAATTTTTATACAGTAATCACTCAGCTACAGCCAAATATCATAGCCTTGCCCTTCCTAGCAAATCTGGGGCAGAAAGCCTGTTTTCCATCTTTCTACACAGCATTCTTCCCTGCCCTCTCCACAACTACATCCAGCTGGCACAGCTTCTGAGAGGGCCAACAAAAGCTGGGCTTTCAATCTTGCTTAGCAGTTTCAAGCGGCTCCACTGACCATGTGGAGTGGTCAGTAGAGACCACATAGAGATCTGAGCTCTACCACTACTAGGTAGTAACACCCTGCTCCTGTGGGTGGTTGGAGGGACTGAACTCCCACCACAACCCAGCAGTTACAAGAAGTCTGTCTATATCCTAAATATCTCTACCAGCCAGGAAGAAAATATGAACTTTGTCCCCACCCAGCAATAGTAAGACAATGTCCCCTTTCTTCCACCAAAGCTACGGCAAAGAGGATCTATTGAGATACAACATTTAAATTAAAATACAAAATCCTGTAACATCTAAGATGCTTGGTTTGAATTTTTAAAAATTTACTTATCTGTCTTAGAAAATGACTCTTCCCGTGTGAGTGTTGTGTGTGTTAGTGTGTGTGGTGTGTGTGTGATGGCTGTATGTCTGTGTGGTATGTATGTGTGTGGGGTGTGTGTGTGTGTGTGTGTGTGTGTGTGTGTGTGTGTGTGTGTGTGTGTGTATGTGGCATGGGTGTATGTGTGTATGTGTGTGTGTATGGTGTGAATGTGTGCATATATGTGTGGGGTGTGTGTGTGTGTGTGTGTGTGTGTGTGTGTGTGTGTGTGTGTTTGGGCCAGGGGTGCCTTATGTTCTGAAACAGGGCTCTCACTGAACCTGGAACTCACTGACCCAGGACTAGCTAGCCAGTTCCTAGCACATGCCACCACACACAGCTTTTCACGTGGGTACTAGGGATCCAAACTCAGCTCCTCAGGCTAGCATGGACAAGGACATGGTTGACTGAGACATCTCTCCAGCCTTCGGGTTGTTTTGTTTTACTTTGCTTTATTTAAGATAGGATTTTCTGTACCCTAGACCAGATTTAGATTCACTGTGTAGTGAGGCTGGCCTTACATTCATGATCCTCCCATCTTGGCCTCCAAAGTTCTGGGAGTGCAGACATGCACTACCACACTCAGCCAAGAAAATTACTTTATTTTTTGAAGATTTATTTATTTATCATATATAGTGTTCTGCCTGCGTGTCTGTCTGAAGGCCAGAAGAGGGCACCAGATCTCATTGCAGATGTTAGTGAGCCCATGTGGTTGCAGGGATTTGAACTCAGGACCTCTAGAAGAGCAGCTAGTGCTCTTAACCACTGAGCTGTCTCTCTAGCCCCAAGAAAATGACTTTTTAAAAAGGAACATGAACATTAAGGGGAATAAAAGAGAAAGAGCAAAACCACAAGCAAATGCAATAGAGCTTCCTTCTGCTCTTGAGTTCCCTACATTATGTTTAATGGTTGAACTGTATAATATGGCTCTTGGTGTAGGTAGCAGATTGAAGACAATTATAAATGGGGCTGGCTGGAGGGCGACAAAGGGAGTGAAGCTGTCTACACTTTACTAGAAGTGGTAAAGTAGTGACAGCAGTGGATACTGATAAACTATGTGCATATAATACCTAGAGCAACCACAATAAAATCTAACAAAGACACACGCAAAAGCACTACAGATAAAACAGAATGCACTTCTTTAAAGTGTTCTAGGAACTCAAGGCAATGGGGAGAAAAAATAAGACCAAGAAGTAAAACATAACAAACAAAACAAAATAAGAAAATCACACATTTTAGCTCTAACATCAATAATGGCAGTGAACGAAAATGCCTAAACAGATGTGAAAACAGATTAAGGAGCCTTTGGTCAAAGGGAACAATGTTGCATTTAGACAGGAGAAACAAATAAGTATTAAAGGTGACATATGCTAATTAACCTAATTCTGTCCTTCTATGATGCACACACATATCTGTGTCCTATATTATTACACATGGTTATGGTTTGTTTAAAAAATAAAAAGCAGAGACTAGGGCTTAAACACAACAGTATGTTTTCTGCCAGAAATAGGAGCAAGCAAGTTGGTACAGGTCTATAATCCCAGCACTTGTGAGATGGAGGAAGGAAGATCAGCTCTATATAGTTTAAGGTCAGCCCAGACTGCATGAGACACTGTCTCAAAACAAAACCCAAATAAACCAATATATGTATGCATAAAAGGCATTTGGAAATAAAACCGTAGAAAAAGAAGTATGATTAAAACATTAATAACATAATGTCTAACTGGCTCCACTGAGTAGTGGAAGACTTGTCTGGCATATGGGAAGCACTGGATTCCATCTCTTTCACCAAAAATAAAAAAAAAATACAATTTTTTATACTACTCAGATGGAGCAAATGTCAGAGCAGAGATAATTACCAGAGATGAGTAGGGAGATCAATAGTGCATCCCTTTTACATTGCTGTGACCAAATGCCTGCCTCAAGTTAAGGGCAAAAGGATTTATTTAGCTGGTGTTTCAGAAGTTTCCATCCATCCAAGCAGGGAGGGTGTGGTGGGACAAGCTGTTCACATCACTATTGGAAGAAGGAGGGTCGAGTGGGGGTGTGTAAGGGGAGGAGAGAGAGGGGCTTTCTCCTCCCATACACTCTATCATTAGGGTTCTGGCTGTGGGATGGGGTACAAACATTTAATGCTGCTCTTTCTCTTTTAATTAATCTTCTCTGGAAATAACCCCCCACTCCCAGTGTTTCATTCAGTGTAGATTCTCTCTACAGAGCATGTATTGATCTTCTGGAGGACCAGAGTTAAATTTCCAACACCCACATCAAGCAGCTCACAACTGTCTATAACTTCAGTTCCAAAGAGATTTCACACTTCTGGTTTCCATGGGCACCTGCACTCACATTCCCATTACCATAGACAGACAGACAGACAGACAGACAGACAGACACACACACACACACACACACACACACACACACACACACACACTTAAAAAATAAATCTTTAAGCTGGGAGTTGGTGGCACACACCTTTAGGCCCAGCATTCTGGAGGCAGAGGCAAGCAGATCTCTGTAAGTTCAAGGCCAGCCTGGTCTACAGAGTGAATTTCAGGGCAGCCAGAGCAACACAAAGAAACTCTGTCTTGAAAACCCAAACAAATAAGTAAATAACTAAATCTTTAAAAAATAAAAATTAAGACCATCAACCAACAAATGTACATTTGGCAAGTATTCAACCCCAGCAGCAAATATACTCAAGGGTCTATGGACTATAGACAACAGAGACCATATCCTAGGGTATAAGCAAACCTCAGCAAATTTAGTGCCACTTCGAGAATGTGGAGGTCAGAAATAACTTTTGGGAGTTGGTTCTCTCCTTCCACCCACTGTGGGTTCCAGGAATCACAGGCTTGCACAGTAAGAACTTCTGCCCGATGATGATCCATATTACCACCAATTTAAAAGAACTGAAAAGACAGGTTTTTTTTGTTGTTTTTTTTTGTTTTGTTTTGTTTTTTTGGCCTAGATAGAAGCTTCCATAAAAGAAGTTGTTACAACTGGTCTCCTCAGTGTTTACTAAGTCCATCTTTGAGCTGAAGGAGGTCAATGAATAGATGAGTGCCCAGGACTTCAAGCTGTCCTTGTCCTCAAACTTGACTTTCCTCCTTGTTTGAGTCAGGGACTCTCCTTTGCCATCAGACTCCAGGAAGGACACTGGAGGGCTGTTCTGGGCTACACAATGAAGGAGTTCCTGCTTCTGTGTTTCACCCACTGAGCTCCTTCACCCTGGGTAGCTATTATTGGTGATTATTAGTGACACCAGCACCTGAAAACAGTTGTCATTTCCTAGAACTTGAAGAGACAATCTTGCCAGGCTTTGATGGTATATGCCTGTTATCCCAATACTCTGAAGGAGACTGAGGCAGGAGAATTGTATTAAGTCTAAGGCCAAGCTGGGATAAATAATGAATTTCAGGCCAGGCTAGTCTATGAAGTGGGGAGAGGAAGAGAAGACAGGGGGAGGGGGAGAGAGGGGAAGAGGGAGAGAGGAAGAGAGGGAGAGGAAAGGAAGGGAAGGGAAGGGAAGGAAGGAAAGAAGGAAGGAAGGAATCGATCTTATCATGTTGCTTCAGAATTATCAGTTCAGGCTATATCACTTCCCATTACCTCTCCTCACACATGTGGGGCTCCAGCTGGGAATACATACTAACACTACAGGGTAAGGGGGTGAGTGACCACTGCCTCTAAGCCTTTTCTCTGCAGACATAGCAAAGTCACATGCTTCCTGGGGTTGTCACCTCCACTCTGCCTTAGTTTTCCTGTCTTCCGGGTTCTTCATGCCTAGTAAGCAATTCCTCCTAGTAAATGCTCTCAAGTGGGCAGCTATGGAGACCATCTCACATGACACCAGCTTCCCACCCTGGAGACTGCTTTCCAAGTTCAGTTGTTGCTAATGAGCATAAGTCGGGTCAGCAGATGGTGGACACCTTGAGGACCCTGTCAGGTGAGAGTTACCTCATCTGTAATCAGTTCACAGATGCATTGAGCATGGTGGTAGTAACGGTCAAAGCCCTGCCCCCAGGCTTCATCCTCTCCTTGCCACACTGGCTCTGGATTATTGTTTTCTTCCTCAACTCCCACTCCTTTTCTGTCTCCTTCCAAATCAACAATTGCAGTGTGCCACTGTGTTTCACTTAGGACACGTACACTATAATCTATTTCCTGTCAACTTATGCTGTTTGACTTTTCCTGGGGAGAACAAACATCTATTTATGTTCTGGAATATTAATTTAAGATGTGATACATTCATTTATACTGTGGGATATTTGTTTAATGATACAAAGACATGTTACATTTGTTTGATTAAATAAAATTAACCTGGAGTCAAGAGGCTGAGTCAGCTGACAGACAGGAAGCGTAGAGGGGAACTATGTGTAGCTAGGGTTCTTAAGTGGGGGGTGAGCAGGAGTTAGAGGAGAAAGTTAGCTACTTGCCGTTTGGCCTCTCTGAGCAAGTGGAATTTCACTTCAGCCTTTGAATCCTGAGTTTTGTAGAGGGATAGAAATCTGGACAAAGTTCCTTTTAATAGCTGTGATAGAGCAGGTGCCTGAGGGAACAGAATTCCTTCCTGGATACAGCCAGTGCAGGGGAACCACTATGGGTAGCTGCAGAGTTGCAATTGCCTATTAGGACAGCAGTTGCTTAAGTGGCAGCTACTGAATTTAATGGAAAAACAGTGTATTTATCCCAGACAGGACATCAATGACAGACCAAAGGAATGATTCCACTCAGCTTAGTGAACTAGTGAGTTTATTTCACTGGAGCCTGGGTGGCTACATCACTGGAAGCCCACCCCAGCATCAGTACCAACTCCCAAGAGCAACTCTGGAAGCCCCTGTACAGCTTGCAGGCAGTTCTGTTCATCTGAGTATCTTTTCCCCCCGGCAAGTGTTCACTACTCTTATAACCTAGGAGAGGGACTCTGTGAATCTCACCAGCTTCTGAACTTCCTGTTTCATTAGCTTCCTGGGTCTTGAGAGCCTCCCTCCCTTGGGGAATGTCTCAGTTCTGTGGAAATAGCTACACAACAGCTATATTCTGTAGCAAACTGAGAGAGCACACACATCAACTTTTAAACAGTGATGTATGGTTTTATTTACACACACTTGTCTCCTGTGAGAACAGCAGTGTTGGTTACCAGGCTTTCTTGTGTTCTGCCTTGGTGGCATCCAATAGGGTAATGCCTCCCTCCCCCTCCTATGATTCATGTCTGTCAGTAAAATACAAAGGAAAATAATTTATCATGTAGCATCAAAGAATTGCTACATGATCTCTACACACACACACACACACACACACACAGAGAGAGAGAGAGAGAGAGAGAGAGAGAGAGAGAGAGAGAGAGAGAGAGACCACTGCTTCTGGCAGCCAATGACCTCCAGGAGATCAAGCCTTGCTCCACCTTGTCTAAGCGAGGTGATTCGGAGCAGGAGTGCACAGCCACCTTGATGGAACAAGCAGTACAAACAAGAAATGAGCCTTTGTTTCCAATCACTAAGTTTAGGGCTTTATTTTGTTAGCACAGCAGGGCTCTGCCTGTCCTTACTAATTCTTAAGCTGGCTCTGAGTACTCCTGTCTGCTTAGCAGTGCAGGGTTTGGTGCTTGCAGCACTGAATGCTAATTAGGTAGTGGAGAGACCGAACTCTCCTGTGACAGTCCACATGAGGAACCTTTGTGAGAGCACACAGCCCTGGGAAAAAGGTTGAAGCCCCTGCAGGTCTGGAGAGGCAATAATGAGCCTTCCAAAGCTGTGGCTGAGTGTAAGAGCCCTCTGGGAGAGCTGAAGTGTGAAGCAACACATAATAAACATGCAAAGATAAGCACTCAGCCTAAAGACAAAATGGTTCCTGAGATGGGTAAACTAGCTCTATCAATTGTTTTATGCCATTAACTTGTGTAAGACAGCCATGTGAATTGAAAAGGGAATATTTAGAAATGAGAAGAGAAAGTCAGGCATAGCAGCATATGCCCGTAATCCTAGTGCTTGGGAAGTGGGAGCTTAAAAAACAAGAGTACAAGGCCAGCCTGATCTACATGAGACCTTATCTGAAATATGCAAAAAGGGGGATGGGTGCATAGCTCAGTGGGAGAATGTCAGCACAGCTTGTGCAAGGCCCTGGGACGCCTCCCTAGTCCCACATAAAGTAGCATCTTAGGGGCTGGAAAGTGATAGGAGAGAGACTGGCGATGTCCTGGACTAAGAGACCTTCAGTTATGGTAGATGAATAGATTTTAGAGACCAGCTGTACAGCATCATGTCTGTTGTCTGAAACACCAAACCACTACTCAGAGGTCTCTTAGGAAAGTAATCTCTCATCATGTTCTTGTCACACAAAATTGGATAACATATAAATACTAAACAGAAGGAACCTAGGCCACTGGCTCACACCTGTAACCACCACATTCAGGAGGCTGAGGCAGTAGGGTTGCCATGAGTTTGAGGCTTGTCTGGGCTTCTAGTGAGCTCCAAGCCAACCCAGGTTAGAGTGAGACCCTTTTTCCAATAAATACAAAGAAAGGAAGGAAAGGAGGAAGGCTGGAAAGGAAGGAGGGGGTGAGGGAAAGAGGGAAAGAAAAATATTCTAACTGAATCACCAATGCACACAAATTTCCTGAGACTATAAACAGTAAAATCGGAAAGTGGCAAGATCAGGACTCCATCTAAGTGGAGCACAGGCTGTCATTGAGAGGCACTAGAAAAAAGCAAGCCCCAGATGGTACACAGCACTGGAACCTAGGTTATGGGTGTTAAAGAACCAATCTCTGAGCAAAGGTGAGCAGGGTAGAATGAATGGGTGGTTATCTTAAGTCAATGACATTATTCTTTCCAGTGAGACAACCAGTCCTGGGTACACAGAGCCCAGGCTCTCCACTTTCTGATCCCCATGCTTCCTGTGGTCTTCAGGAAAGGGACCTGGCCGAGCCCAGTGTTTAGTTTATCTGGTGCATGCGACTGAAGTTCACTCAGTGTTCTCTACTGAAATACTCCAGCCCACTGAATGATCATAGGATATACACTACTTCGTGGAGTCTTCTAATGACTAATGACCATCCAGCCTCTCTGGGAGAATATTCCTCTGCACCAATAGTTTCCACCTGGCCGGGTTCATTAGGAAGAGAGAATGCCAGCTTTACTTTCATCGGCACAGTAACAAGACAGAGAAAGAACTTTAGAGTGGACCACTGCAGTACCTATGAATGGGCCCCATGCTGGCTCTCCAGAGTTCAAATGTCAGTCAGCACCTCTATTCACTAGACATGGAGACCTAGGTCATCTCTCTAATGGTGAGGAAAACATACATCTAGGAAGTGTGGGACCTAACCTCTATTTTTATTTTTTAATGGAAGATATATGCATTTCTCAAACAAAATATTGTTTTACCTAGTTCTTAGTATTTTCTCTCCTATGATTTGGGCACCATACATCTTTTTCAGATGAATATATTCAGAAAAGCTTGATATTTTATCAATGAAAAGTTTTTCCTACTGAAGGACATATAGGTTAATTCTCTGGAAATTTCTACAGAAAATTACAAAGGTAAATTTATAGATAAAAGATACATTTGGCACACAGAAAGATGCCCAGTAGTTAAGATACCTTAGTGCTCTTCCAGAGGACTCAAATTCAGTTCCTAGCACCCATGTTAGGCAGATCACAACTGCCTGTAACTCCAGCTACAATGAACTGACGCCCTCTTCTGGTCACTACAGGTACTCACACACACAGACACACAGACACACACACACACACACATCCCACAATTAAAAATAAATAAAAAGGCAAGATGACTAAGGTAGTAATGGCACTTGCCACCAAGCCTGATAACTTGACCTTAGTTCTGTTTCTGGAACCAATATAGTAGAAGGAGAAAAATCCAACTCCTGTAAGTTGTCCTCTGACCTCCACACTTGGGCCTGAGATACACACACACACACACACACACACACACACACACACACACACACACACACTATAAATTTTAACTTGAAAAGGTAAGAAAAGAAAGGTTGCTTTTCTGTCACTGTGGTAAAATGCTGACCAAAACCAACTTGTAGGAGAAAAGAGTTTAACTTGCAGGATACAGTCCATCATCACCAAAGCCAAGGTAGGAACTCAAGATAGGAACTTGCAGCAGAAACTGAGGCAGGGGCCATGGAGGTATGCCGCTTACCATTTTCTCAGCTACCTTTCCCATATAACTTTCATAATCAAGCCCAACTGTCTAAGAATGGCCCTGCTCACAGTGGGTTGGGCTTTTCTACATCAGTAAGCACTTAAGAAAATAAAATGCCTCACAGTCATGCACACATACCTACCAATCTAAAGGAGGCATTTTCTCAATTGAAGTTCTGTCTTCCCAGGTGTCTCAGGACAATCAAGATTAGCTATCACCACTTAGCTTGCAGTTTGTGTTTCAAGTCCAAGATCAAATGTCCCACTGGTTTGACCTCTAGTGAAGGCAGCAGATGTCAACATGACACGAGTATGCATGTGTAAAATAGCTTACATCGCCAGGCGGTGGTGGTGCACGCCTTTAATCTCAGCACTTGGGAGGCAGAGGCAGGCGGATCTCTGTGAGTTCGAGACCAGATTGGTCTACAAGAGCTAGTTCCAGGACAGTCTAGAAACCCTGTCTCAAAAAACAAAACAAAAACAAACAAACAAACAACAAAAAAAAAGACATCACCAAACAAGAAGTCAAAGAGAGACTGGGGTCTCACAACCACTTCTGAGAACATGTCTGAAAGGTTCAGGCATTATGCTGGCCTGCTCCTGTTACCTGGTGGAATCCACTCAGGCAATACCCTGGTCAGCCCAAGGTTCCATGGGAAAGAAGTCTACACGCAGGTGCAGAGGACCCCTTTAAAAGATAGGCCCCTGCCCCTTTACGCTCCCTCCCTCTCTCTCTCTCTCTCTCTCTCTCTCTCTCTCTCTCTCTCTCTCTCTCTCTGTGTGTGTGTGTGTGTGTGTGTGTGTGTGCTCTCCCGTCTCTCTGTGTCTGTCTCTCTATGGCGACCAGCCATGGCGGTCAGCCATTTACCCTGTTCCTCTTCTTAGTCTCCCCATTCTGCCAGGCCTTATAATAAACTTATAGCCAATATGTCTGTCTCAGCAATTTCTCTTTTCTTCTTTTTAAACAAAACAATAACAATGTCCCCAGTGACCAAGGCAGCTACTCACTAGGCCTCACTTCCCAAAGGATCATTCCCATCATGCCTCCCTGGGGACCATGACTTCATTTCCAAAATCTGTAAATAGAGAAGATGCTCAAACCGTAATAATGAGAAAAGATTGTAAAGCAGATTATGAAATGGCATGGAGTCCACATTTCTTCCCAGAGGGCATTTGTTTTCTATCCTTTTCAATTACGAATAGAGTTTTTCTGCAAATGAAGCTAAAAGGATTCCTTATTGGCATCAGGTAATTTCCAGGGACAGAAAGCTTATTTATAATCTTTATTGTATAGTATGATGGTTTGAAAGAAAATGGCCCCAAAAGGGAGTGGCACTATTAGGTGGTGTGGCTTTGTTAGAGTAGCTGTGACCTTGTTGGAGGAAGTGTGTCACTATTGGGGTGGGTCTGCTATGCGAAAGACAACTTCCTGTTGCCTTCAAGATGTAGGACTCTCAGCTACTACTCCAGAATCATGTCTGGCTGCATGTGGCCATGTCCCACCATGATCATAATGGACTGAACCTCTGAACTGTAAGTGAGCCTAAATGTTTTCCTCATAAGAATTGCTGTGGTTGCCGGGCAGTAGTGATGCCATGCCTTTAATCCCAGCACCCAGGAGGCAGACGGAGGCAAATCTTTATGAGTTCCAGGCCAACCTGATCTACAAAGCAAGTTCCAGGACAGCAAAGGCCATTACACAGAGAAACCCTGTTTAGCTGTCTGTAACTCCTCACACACACATGCAGGCAAAAGAGGGGGAGAGGTTGGAGAGATGGCTCAGAGGTTAAGAGCACTGGCTGCTCTTCCAGAGGTCATGAGTTCAATTCCCAGCAGCCACATGGAGGCTCACAACCATCTGTAATGAGTTCTGATGCCCTCTTCTGGCGTGCAGGCAAGCTTGCAGGCAGAACACTGTATGCATAGTAAATAAATCTTAAGAAGAGTTGCAGTGGTCCTTGTGTCTTTTCACAGCATTAGAAACCCTAAGACATGTAGTTATATATCTCAGAACATCAAATCATACATCTTAAGTATGTGCAGTCTGTTGAATGGCAACAAAGATTTTTTAAGTACTCCAATTATCACACAGTTTGCCACTGATCCAAACAGAGAATGCCTCCCACAATGGAGGCAAAGAGGCAGGGCGAAATGTGCAAAAGACAGAGATTAACAGCACCTTGAAGTCCTCATTAAAAAGAGCAAATCTCCAGGGAAAACGATCGGTCTAGACCGCAGCTGAAATAAAGCAGGGACAGTCACCGATGCAAAGACTGAAAATGATTTATGCATAATGCTGAAGACCCTGAAAAGCTAAGTGTCACCTTTACACCCTGAATAGGACAGAAAATCACCTAAGATGTGACCTTCCCTCAGGAGTACCCCACGCCCCCTAGCCCATTCTGTGACCTTGCTACGATAACCATCCACAGAGAACATTTTCATTGTAAGCGCTCTGTGTCCAATTTTCTGAGCCCATGCCTTGCTGTCCTATGGCTTACAAGGCAAAACAAGACTCCCATTTCCCCTCTCTCCATTTCCTCCCTGATACTGATGTTTACCAGCCTGTCCTCCCCCCTACCTAGTTCCCCTGGGGTATCCTGGTTATGTCCACCCCAGCAGTCCTTCCCTTTTCTAGACCCGGCTTCATGTAACAACCTCTGCGAGTCCTTTCTTGACTTCCCCAATAGATGGTCACCTGCCTTTCCTTTCATTAAAAACCTATCTATAGGGACCATATTTCTGAGTCCCAAACTGGAACACATAGATGTAGTTTTGTGCTATCGACAGATGTGACAGCCAGAATTTTGCTTGGATGCTCAAAACTGGGTCACTGGAAGATGTTTTAATAGTACCTAGAGCCTGGAAGCAAACTATTGAAACAGTGGCTGTTCAATCTGATATTCTGTCATTTGCCTTTTGGCATAGGCTAATAAACAGCATATTACTAAATCCTTTTTTTAGTATCTATTTTATGACTTAATTTCAATTATCTTGCAGACAGAAACTATGTGAAAACTTCAGTATTGTCCTGACCAGTTTTACATCAATTTAACACAAGCTGGAGTCATCAGAACAGAGGGAGCCTCAACTGAGAAAATGGCTCCATAAGATTCAACTTTAAGTCATTTTCTTAATTAGTGATCAATGAGGGCAGCCCATTGTTCGAGGTGCCACCCTTGGCTGGTGGTCCTGGGTTCTATAAGAAAGCATATTGAGCAAACCAGGGGAAGCAAATGAATGATCAGCACCCTCCATGGCTTCTGCATCAGCTCCTGCTTCTAGGTTCCTGCCCTGACTTCCTGAACAGTGATATGGAAGCAAAAGTCAAATAAACCCTTTCTTCTTCAAGTTGCTTTTGGTCATGGTGTTTCATCACAGCAAAAAGTAACCCTAATAAAACAAATATATATTCTGAACATCCAAGCAAGGCTTGGTCATTTTTGTTGAGAAAAAAAAAAGGGGGGAGGGTTGTGAAGAAACAATTTCAAATCCATAATCCCTGTGGGAAACCACTCATGTTCATGGCCACCACCATCTGCCTTCTTTAATCCACTAACCTTTGAACCCTCATTTGGGACACAGTGACACTGAAGATGCAAGGCAGTCAGGGTTCAGAAGTAACCCTCTACTTAATGCCAATACACTTCAGTGCCAACAATTGAGAGAGCTCACCTATCAAGAAGATAGTCTTTCATTTTGTGTGTATCCTTGTACATGGGTATGTGTAAGCTATATGAGCACGTGTGTGTCGAGGCCAGTATGTGCAGGTAAGAGGACAACTTCCAGGAGTTGGCTCTTGCCCTGAGGATCTGGGGATGAATCTCAAATCATCAGGCTTCGAGTCAAACACTTTAACCTGGGGCATATAGCCAGCCCCAGAATATACTTTAATGTTTTTACGCACTTTATAAGCATCTTGTCAAAGATTTTATGTGAATTTTCTCATTTAATCCCTGCAATCACCATCTTACAACCTGAAGAAACAGAATCTGAGGGGTGTACAATCACTCATTCAGTGGAGCCTCTAGAGACAGAACCCAGCCCAGGCCTCTGCTGCCAAAGTCCCTGTTCTTTTCTGATTTTGATTTCTTTCTTTTTTGGCAGGGAGGGAGGCGGGGGCAAGGTCTCTCTGTGTAACGGCCCTAGCTATAGACCCCTTGTAGACCAGGCTGACTTCAGACTCATCAAGATAAACCTGCTTCTAACTCTCAAGTGCTGGGATTAAAGCTGTGTGCTACCACAACCAGGCCACCAAAGTCCCTGGTTCTTGCTCTTATTGTGTTTGTTTTTGAGACAATGTCTCCCTAATTCAGGCTGGGCTGAAAAAAATCACTGAGTGACCCAAATTGACTCTGACATCACAATTTTCTTGCCTCCATCTCTTAAATGCTGGTATTACACACCACTACACCTGCTCCAAATTCTGTTTTACCTGGTATCCAGTAGCATGCCCACACTGGTATGTTGCTGAATTGATGCTTCTTTTGCAATGCCAAGACTTGAACCCCAAGCCTTGCACACACTAACCAAATGTTCCACCACCTAGTTATGTTCTCAGGCCTGTCAGGATTTCTTACAGTTATCCCTGTGAAAAGTGACTGGTAGTCAAATGTTTGCCATAGTAAATGTTCAGCAATTTGCCTACTGCTTTTGCAGAGGACCCAAGTTCAGTTCTCAGCACCCATGTCTGTAGCAGGCTTTTTCTTTTGAGCCACCAACCAGCTCCCAAATCATGACACAGAGACTTATTATTAGTTATGAATGCTCAACCTAGCTTAGGTTTATTTCTGGGTAGAGCTTTTAACTTAATGTGTTTCTCTTTATCTACCTTTTGCCTCGGGGTTTTTTACTTTTATCTCCTTCTGTATATCTCACTTTCATTGCTTCTCGTGGCTGGCTGGCTGGCTGGCTGGCTGGCAACTGCCTGGCTTCTTGCCCCAGGTGTCTTCCTCATTCTCTCATCTTTCTTCTCTCTCCTCTTTCTCCTATTTATTCTACTTGCCTGACAGCCCCGTCTATCCTTTCTCCTGCCTAGCTAGTGGCTGTTCAGCTTTTTACTAGACCAATCAGGTGCCTTAGGAAGGAAGTTTCATAACAAATGAAACACATCTTTACATACAAATGCAGTGCAAACAAATGTAACACATCCTTACATCATTAAATAAATGCAGCAGAAACAAATATAACACACCTTTACACAGCTAAAGTAATATTACACAGCATAAACAAATATAACACATCTATACCCAGTTAAAATAATATTCCACAACACATATCAGGTGGCTAACAGCCACATGTAACTTCAGTGTCAAGGAATCTGACACCCCTGGTCTTCACAGGGACCTGCAATCACACACACACACTTGAAAATAGAGAGTACCAAAAGACCCTTGTGCTGGGCATTGGTGGCGCATGCCTTTAATCCCAGCACTAGGGAGGCAGAGGCAGGTGGATCTCTTTGAGTTTGAGACCAGCCTGGTCTACAAGGGCTAGTTACAGGACAACCTCCAAAGCCACAGAGAAAACCTGTCTCGAAAAAAACAAAAACAAAAACAAACAAAAAAAGACCCTTGTTATCTGGGTCTAGGTGTGGTGAAGCATTTAGGAAGCAGAGTTAGATAAAGCTCTGTGAATTCAAGGCCAGTTTGATCTATATAATGAGTTCCCAACCAGCCAGAACTACATGATAAGACCCTGTCTCCAAAACAAAAGCAGCCTGCTATGTGCAGAATAGAAGCCATCTTTGTTGGAAGAAGTGCTGGAGTAACTCCCCAAGTTCAAAAAGCCTCCTAGTCACTGGCCTCCTGAGTGTCATGGTTCTTTATGGTTACTAGTATGGCTGGTGACAAACCATGTGCTCATCCTTCACTAAAAACAAGTCAGTCACTTGCCTTGTGGGCCTCAAACATTCCATGTTAGAAGTCACTGGGACTTAAGAAGAAAACTGGTTTCTTAAATAATGGCTCTTCTGAAAAATTCTAAGGCATTCACCCACCATGCCCTCAGACTAAGTGTGAGTTAAGCCCCAGGATACCTCAAGGTTACACCACTATCCTCTCCTGCTACCTTCAGCCCCATGGGGTGCTGCCAGAACATCAATTTAGCAGCTGTTGCAGGCTCAGCGCTATGCTCGCTGCAGGTGACTTGAATCAAAGGCCTCAGAAAGGGGACTTTGCCAGACAAGCCTCAGCCCCTTGGTCAGCTGAGCCTGGTTAAACACTGGAGTGGAGAGGATGACTCTAGAATGTTGATGCTCTCTCATGAGGGATCCAACCTGTAATCAACCCACGTTGCACTTGGCCTCTCCAAATCCAGGTGGCTTTCTCCTCCTTTCCTATTTACTATTCATTCAGGGTGGCCAGGTATTCAGATTAAATCCTGAAAGCAGGCTCCCTGCAGCGAAATAGCAGCCCTTCTTCTCACATCAAATTCCAAATGCTTCACAGGCTTTTAGTCTAGCCCGATGTTCTTCCTTTTTACCACTCCCCATTTCATACAGGTCTGCATGTTCAGGTCTGCATCATAAATGTGAATATTTCACTTCCCTCAGATCATCCTAGCTGGATGGCTAGAGCTTCCAAACGCCAGTGGAATGATTTGTGCACTTTCTTTCAACGGGGGAAGAGGCTGCCATCTAGTGCCCAAAATGGGGAATGTGAGCTTGCAGTGTGCCAAGCAAAAGTGGGCAAGTATGTTGTACCTGTACCTGCCAATTTCCAGGAACATTGGTGACAGCTTGTCACACACTCAGACAAGCTTCATACATTAAGATGCTAATAAAGTGGTGGGTGAGAGCATTCTTTTCCAGTGTGAAATGATGAGCTGTCCTGGTTTACCAGAGACTGGGGGTTACTAAGGATAGAGGACTTTCAAAGCTGACATCTGTCAAGTCTCAGGAAAACAGAAACAAATTGGTCACCCACCACATCTGGAGACAGGAGATGGCTCTACAGCAGGGGCTCTGGCTGTGGACAGAAGCCACTGAGCTTCAGGAAAATACTGGCCTGGAGAGAAAATGGCTTGCATTTTGTGGTAATCAGCACGAAGAGGGGCATCTAGGAAATGGACAAGTTATGGGGTTGTGGTGTAAATAACTAGCCAAAAATATCATGACCAAGAGACTGGAATGAAGGGCTGGAGAGATGGTTCAGTGGTTAAGAACACTAGCTGCTCTTACAGAGAGCTAGGATTCAACTTCCAGCACCCACATGCAGCTCACAACTGTCTATAACTATGTGGGATCCAATCCCCTCTTCTGGTGTGCAGAAATACATGCAGGCAAAACACCCATATACATAAAATAAATAAATATATCTTTGGGAAGGGGGGCTGGAATGAGGGGCCTAGCAAGATGGCTAAGCAGGTAAAGGCACGTGCTACTAAGTCTGACAACCTGAGTTCCTTCCCCATGGCGGTAGGAGAGGACTGACTCGTTTGCAGTTATCCTCTGAGCTCTACATGTGCCCTCACCACACACACACTAATATGTAAATAGACATCTTTAAGGAGAGAGAGACTGGCTGAAACTGGGAACTGCTCCATGTCCTCTAGACTGAGGGATGATTAACAACAGTCTTTTCACTGGAAAGCTAGTTCTGTGTCCACTCCTACAGAGTTGGCCCTGCTGATCTGGGCTGTGTGTTGCTTTTGTAAATCCCCAATGCAGTCTTGGGATTTCAAGTACACTCATTTCAGCCACAGTCAGGCAGTGAACAAGATCCATGAACAAGCCTGTAATCAGAGCATGTGGGAGACAGAGGCAGGAAATTCAGAAGTTCAAGGTCACCCTCCAGCTGCACATGGAATTCCACGTATTCCACATGTGAGACCCTGTCCCCAAACAAAGGCAAAGCAAGTGAACAAGAGTGGGTGGGGCATAGTATAATTCCAGCATCTGGGAAGTTGAAACAGGAGGATGTCTGTAAGTTTAAACCCACGCTGGACTATACAGAGAGATTCCATCTTTAAAAGAAGTGTGTGTGGGGGTGACAGTCTTTTTGATTCAAAGACTGTCTTAGTTTCTTATCTATTGCTGTGATAAAACAACACAACCAAGGCTAACATAGAAGAAAGGTTTTGGGGTGCTATGACTCCAGACAGATAGGAGTCTATCAACATTATGTTGGGGGATATGGCATGGCAGTAGGCAAGCATGGCACTGGAGTAGCAACTTAGAGCTCACATCCAAGATCCAGAAGCAGGAGGCAGAGAAAGAGCACACTGGGAATATTTCAAATTGTTTGAAACCCTTAAGCCTGTCCCCAGTGACACACCTCCTCTAACAAGGCCACACCTCCTAATCCTTCCCAAATAGTTCTACCAATGTGACACCAAGTATTCAAATATATGAGCCTTCAGGGGCCATTCTCATTCAAACCACCACACAGACTATGTGGCTATGTGCCAACCTCCCAGTGGGCAATTGGACTTCCAGGCCAATTTGCTAGAGGCACCTCTGCCTCTAGCAAGCTGTTTGACACTGAACAAGTGACTTAACTGTTCTGAAGTTCCTTTTTCCTTACTATTCTGCAGACTACATGAAACAGCCTATAGTGTACTCCCAATGCAAGGCCTTGACTTTGGCCAGTACCATATAAATCACAGCAGCTGACTGAGCCTGGGCTTCTCCCCTTGCTTCCAGCTAGCCACAGATTAAACTCCATCTTCTATTTAAAGTTCCTACTGTCTACTTTACTTTCTGCTTTTCTTCCTACCCACTGTTCCTTAGCCTCAGGGTGAGCTGCAAAGTGGCGATATTAGGCACAGTTAGAGGGGTTCCTGAGATGGCTCATGAAGAGTCTGGAAAGCACTATCAGTCCCCTGGTTTTCTCACCTTTACTTCCCAGTCAGTTGGCCCTGGACTTTTCACCACTGTTAGAATCAAAGGAAAAAAAGAACAAGGCTGGGGAAATAGCTCAGTACATACAGTGTCTATCATATAAGCTTGATGATCTGAGTTCAAATCCCTAGCACCATGTCAAAAGACAAGGCATAGTGAAACATGTTGTAATCCCAGCACTGAGGAGGTTGAGATAAGGGGATCCCTACTACTCATTGGCCAACCAGACTAGCTTAACATATCAAGCCCCAGGTCTCAGTGAGAGGCCTTGTCTCAAAAGATGAGATGGTGGCATAGTGACACCTGTGTATGTTCTCAACACAGAAACTGCTTGGATTCCAACTTTGATTTTTATTTTAAAAAAAACAAGGTGTGCACTTTTCTCAGTCAATTCTGACAATCAGCTAGGGTATTAAAGAAGTGTTATCACACTTAGAAAAATAATAATAATGCGAGTGGTTCCTGGAGGAACAACACCTGAAGTTTGACCTCTGACTTTACCCATGTGTACACACATCTGTATACACTCAGGCATGCAAATGTGAACACATCACACACAGACTAATGTAATTTTTACCTTAGTAAATCTAATGCAGTGTTGAAGAGATTCAAAGGCTTCTTGTCTATGCATGCACCCAAGAATATGGCCCCTGTGTCACTATGCTAGTGGGTGAAAAACATACTCTTGACGTCAGAGGAATTAAAGCAGAATTACAAGAGGATGGTAGGGTCTCTGTGAGGCTGCTGTAACTGAGCCAGGATAGTTGGAGACAGAAATGAGTCCACTTGGGAAAGAAAGGGGTTAATAAAGGGAAGAAAAACAGCTGAGGGAAGCCAAGGCCAAGGACTGAGGCAAGGCTGGGAGTGACCTGGGAGGATGTTAAAGCCATCCTGGCCTGGAAGGTCTTTGAAAGGACTGCGCACTTCCTTCTGAGGGCAGCGGGAATGCTGCAGGAGAATAGCACAGGGATGGAGTAGTCAGTTTTATCATTGCTGCTTCCAAAATACCCAGCAGAAACAACTTAGAGGGTGAAGGGGCTTCATTTCACTCAGAGTTTCAGGAGATTTGGTTCATCCCAGCAAAGACAACCAGGTAGATAGTACAACTCAGTACATAGCAAGAGGGTCCAGGAAACAAAACCGGGAATGCTTGAGTTCTACAGGCCTCGGTTTTCTCACTTCTGGAGAAGAGCTACCCACATTCAGAGCCATTCTTTGTCGTCAACTAATCCTCTCTGGAAACTCACAGATACACCCAGAGATGCAACTCACCAATCTCCCAATGATTCTAGCTCCAGGCAAGTTGATAATGATCATCACAAGGAGGCTGAAATTTGGAAAGCTCGATTTCTTAATCCTGAGGATGGAATTAAGCAAGGCTTTTCATAGGCTTTTCCAAAATAGTGTGGGTACAAAACAGGCTGCTCAGGTAGTAACTCTCCCACCTCACATACTAGCAGACTGAGAGGCTCATTGGGTAGACAGTGCAACTTTTCCTATCAAAGCATCCCTGAGTGAGGAAGACAACTAAGAAAATAGCTTTGCTCCCACCCCAGGTGGCGTGGGAGGCTGGGAGCTAGCTAGCGGCCATCCAGCTGCAGTACCCACACAGCCCTCCTTTTTCTTTTTATAACCAACTATACCACTAGTTTTTATAGTTGGGTCAACAACTCCAGCTTATCAAAACTCTATACACTTCTCAAGTCTGTACCTCTGTGACTTTACCGAAATAGCCCAACACTTCCAGAGGTGGGTGGATGGGCTGAGCATTTGGAGAAGTTGGATATAAAACAGAGACTCCATTCTAGTGTTCAAAGAATTCATATTTGATGAAGGAAAAACTGAATTCAGTAGGAGAAAAGGACAATGACAGTATATGCTGTTCTTGGTTGGGAAACTGAGGCTAGGGGTGATGTGGAGTCGGCTCTGAGGGCAGTTGCAGAGCCCACTGGAGCAGACTGGCCCAAGTCACACCAAGACCTCTGGGGAAGGTCCTGGGGGCCTTTGCCTGTTCTGTGGGAGTCTGAAAATAAGCAGGGGCTCAAGTCTCTGGCCATGGATCTGTAAGAGGTCACTCCAGGCACAGAGATCTTCACTTAGGTTCCTCAAACAAACTACAGCCTTAGGACATTTCCTTCCTTGCTTGCTTTTCCTTTTGTTTCTTTTTGTACCCCAGGTTGGTTTGGAACTAATAGTGATCTTCTATGTCTCAGCCTCCCAAGTAGTGGTGCTAACCACACCCAACATTGGTACACTTTCTTTTGTAGTTCCCTCTTCCAGGAAATCTCTGAGCTTTCATCACTACTTCCTGTTCTATTCTTCTGGAACCAGCAGCAACTCCACCTCCTTGTGAAGGTTTCTTTCATCAATGTCCAGACACCAATGAGCCTCTCCCTCCCATCCCTCAGAAGCTGCATTGCTCTGGCATCTCCTCCCCCCACCACTAACTAGCCCTGCCCTGCAGACTCTGCACTCTAAGGGATGAGGGTCTTCCCTGTCTGTTCAATTCCAGGGCCCAGTTAAGCGAGAAGACAACAGAGGGAAATCAGTGGAAGAAATGCTATAGAAATGGCTTCCTCCAGGTAGATTTGGAAACTGTCATTTGTAAGCTAATCATATTCAAAGGTGATAGAGTGAAGAGAAAACCATGCTGAACAATCGTAAGACAGTAATGTAAGTGCTTAGATGGACTTTCCTTCCATCTTTAGTGATCAAAGTATTAGAAACTCTAAATTCCAGATTAATTTGGAGACTATAAAAATAAGAAAGCAGGAGCTAACAGATGGCACAATGGTTAAGAGCGCATGCTGCTCTGGAAGAGAACCTGAGTTCAGTTCCTGTGACCCAGTTCCCATAACTAGTGGCTCAGAACCACCTATAACTCCAGCTCCAGGGGATCTGATGCCTTTTTATGACCTCTTCAGGTACTTACATACACACACAAACTAAAATAAATATTATTTTTAAGTGAGAAAGCAGAATGGGGGAGTTATATAGCTCTGTGTAGGGAGCCTATTTAGTGTGTACAAGGTCCTAGGTTCTATTCCAAGATTTAAAAACAACAACATATACACACTCACACATCCATATTAGAAAGATTAGAGACTAAGTATACATACATACATACATATCTCTAATCCAAACAGATGAAATCCAAAATGCTCCAAAATTCAAAACTCCTTGAGTATCCACATGACAATACAAGTAGAAAATTGCACACTTGACCTAATGTGACAGGCTTCAGTGAAACTTCAGGTGCCCTAGTAGGGGCTATGGTGTACCTCCATAGCAGAACACTAGTTTATAGTTTATCATGCATGAAACCCTGGGTTCAATCTCCAGCACCACAAAGACTTCTGAATAAAAATAACCACATAAAAGATACACAAGAATTAGCTTCTGTTTATGTGCAAAAGCTGTATATAAAGAGGAACTGAATTTCATGCTTATATTTTGATCCTATGCCCAAGATATGGTCTTATATGTGTGCAAAATATATATTATATATATATATATATATATATTATATATATATATATATGTTTTAATCTGGCATCTAAAACCCTTCAGGTTCCAAGAATTTAGGATGAGGGATACCCAACCTGCAGTCAATGCTCTATAAACTACAAAATGCAAATGAATGTGTAGCTACTACTTTACAGAGAAAATCACTACAAAGTTATTTATATAATTACTTTCCTTTGCCTATTTAAATTAAGCTTTAGCTTAGAAAAAAAACTGATTTAGAACCAGCATTTCAGAAACTTATCTGGAATATAAATGGAATCATTTCTACAAATGAAGGCAGAGTATATATAAGTTGTGTCTATTCTCAGACTGTTGTTTTCCTTTCACACTGTGCCCACTGACAGCTGGCTTCACTTCTGGACAATTTTTGGTCTGTCTGTTTTCTTTCTTAAAAGGTTTTTTCCTATTTATTTATGTAGTATGTGTTCTTATAAAAAAAATCAGAAACTACAAGAAAAGAGAGCATAAAACAAAATCACCTGTGACCATATAGTCTAGAGTAACTAAAGAGAATATTTTCAAAGATTTCCTTCCAGATTCTTTCAAAAGAGTGTCATTTTGTACAGAAAATGGAAATGAACAGTGTACAGATGGCAAAGTGTGGTAGAAAATGTACAAGAGTTTAGGTCTGGCTTTCAGTAGACTTGAAGTCAAATAAAATTACCAGGGCCAGGGAAGAATATTACATCATGATAAATGAGTAAGGACCAATCAAGCAGACATAACAACTCTAAATGAATGTGTACAAAGAGAAACCTGATAGAGTTGAAAAGAGAAATGGACAAAACCCATAATTAGGAGACTTAATACCCCATCTCAAAAATAGTAAAGACAAAATGCAGGGGCTAAAGAGATGTCTCAGTGGTTAATGGCATGTAATGCTCTTAAAGAGGACCTACATTCCAGCACCTACATGAGGCTGCTCACAACTCACTGTTACAGCTCCAGCTCTAGGGAGTCTGATGCCTCTGGCCTCTGAAGGTACCTGTGCAGCACATGTGTATACGACAGACACACACACACACACACACACACACACACACAGAACTCAACAACATCATCAATAAGACCTGATTTAATATTTAGACAATACACTATCCAACAGAAGAACATACATTCCTTTCACATATCGATGAACAAAGAAAGCAAGACAATTAACATCGTATGTCATAAGAAATAAATAAATAACACTCAATGAATTTAAAAGAATTGAAACCAAGCCCAGCAGTGGGGAACATGCCCATAATCCTAGCACTTAGGAAGTGAAAACAGGAAGAACTGGAGTTTAAGGTCATCATCAGCTACACAGCAAACTCTAGGCCAGTATGGGTTACATGAGAACTTGGTTCAAACAAGCATGATGCAAACACAAACAACCAGAAAACAGTAGAAAATAAGAGAACAGTAGAGGGGAGATGAAGGAGGGAAGATAGGATGGAAGGAATAGAGAGGGAGAAAAGGAATGAGGGAGAGGGAGGGAGGGAGGGAGGGAGGGAGGGAGGGAGGGAGGGAGGAAAAGAGAGTTAAGGACCAGCAAGATGTCTCAGCTGGAAAATAAGCTCACAGCCTATTCAAACAACCTTAGTAAGATCCCTGGGAACCATATGGTGTAAAGACAGAACCAATTCCCAAAAGTCATTCTCTGTCATCCTTCTACACATGCACCAGCCCATATACACACTCACACATGCTGAATGAATAAATGTAATTTTTAAGACAGAGAAAGTTGAAGTTATACACTGTATTGTCTGCCCACAATGGAATTAGACTAGAAACCAATGGAAGACTTCCTATCTTCCCACACTCAGAAACAAGACAGCACACTTTTAATATTTCATGGACCAAGAGAAGGTCTCCTGAGGAGTTTCAAAGTACACTAAACAGAGTGTGAGTGAAAATACAACCTATCCAAACATGAGGGATGCCACACAGCAGGGCTGAAAGGAAAATTCCCAGTACTAAGTACTCACATTAGCAGAGAAAAGAAAAGCTAATGATGTAGCTCTTAGCCCAAGAGTCTTGAAGAGGAAGAGGATAACAGGCTGCCAAAATAAGCAGGAGACACAACAAAGATGCAGACAAAAATATCAATGAAAGAGAGTTAGTTGGCTCTACAAAGATCAGGAAAATCAAGAAATGTCTAGCAAGACTTAAGAAGTGAAATGAAAGAGGATATAAATGGTGAAACAGGAGCTCAGCACAGATCATTCGTATATCAAAAACATAACCAAGATATATAAGAAATAACTCTATGCACATAAAACTGATGAGCTGTATCAAAAGGGCTAATTTTCACCAACCAACCAACAAACAAAAACCCCCAACCCTCCACTACATCACACCCAATATGAAGCATGACCTTTAAGTAGCCCCATGACTTCAAAGGAACATGTTATAATTCCCAGGCCCTGATGGTTTCAGTGAAGAGTTCTGTGACACACAGAATACACAGCAGTTCCACTCAACATTTCCCAGAAAACAGATGAGGACTCACTTCCCAAATCATAAGAGGAAGCTACTATACCTAAAAAACAAAGCCAAATGAAGACAGAACAAAATAGAAAACTACAGAGCAATGCTGTTCATGAATATAGATGTAAAATTCATCATCACAATATTACTAAAAATAGAGGCTGGAGAGATGAGTTAGTGGTTAAGATCACTTGCTGCATAATCATGAGGACCAGAGTCTGGATTCCAAGCATGCCCATAATCCCAGCACTGCAGAGGACAGAGACAAGAGGATCACTGGGGACAGTTGGCTTCTAGCATATCTGAGGAAACATTAAATCCACATTCAGGGAGAAACTTTGCCTCAAAGCAATAGGGGGAAGTGATAGAAAACATCTGGTTTTGCACAGGCACACACACACACACACACACACACACACACACACACACAATTAGCAAAAATAATTAATGTGCAAAAATTATTGTAGAGCCAACAAAATGCCTCAGTGGGTAATGTACTTACTGCCAAGTCTGACCACCTGTGAATCTGATCCCTAGGACCCACATGGTAGATGGAGAACCCAGGGCCTCATCCATGTTAGGCAAACAGTCTTCCACTGAGTTTCATCCCCAGCCCTTTGTAAATTTTTATTCTGAGTTAGGGTCTTGCTAAGCGACCCCAGGCAGGCTTTTGAATCCTCCTTCCTCAGCTTCCCAAGTAGCTGAGATTATAGGCCTGTGCCTTGAGGCCCAGACTAACTATTTTAAAATGTAATTACCAGGTGTGGTGCACATACCTACAATCCTAGCACTGGGAAGGCAGAGACAAATGGGAGTTCAAGGCCAGCCTATGTTACATAGCAATTTCCAGGTCAACCCTGTCTCCAAAAAGAAAAGGATTGGGGAAGAGAAAGGGATGTTAATTTTAGCAAGTACCTTCCAAATTTATACTGTCACCTATAGAGAGTAGACAGCTCACATCTTTAACACTAATATGAGGTTTTTAAAATTCTTCTAGTATAAGACAAGCATAATAACACATGCCTATAATCCCAGCACTTGAGCATTGGGGGAAGGAGGGTCAGTAGTTTAAAACTAGTCTAAGCTACCTTATCTCATAAAAAAACAAAAACAAAACAAAATTCCCCTGTGGCATATTTGTGAGAATAAACAGACATGTGGAGAAAAAAACTGTCCTCTGACATAGGAGTCTAGGTACACACACAAAATAGAAGGGTGACCCTAAGACACCAGTAGGCTCAAAGAAATAGAAGCAAAGACACACAGAAAAAGATAAATGCAAGGACAAATAGACTGATGGACATATGTATGGATGATGTACATGATATGAACTATCATATCATTCTAACACACACAAGTTTGAACATCTGGAAAGGCAAGTGCCATGAATATGTTTGATGGTTTCAATGTCGAGGGAAATACTATACTATATAAAACCCCAACATGTGGAATTCTAAGTGTTAGATCAAAGTAGCTGACTCTACTAGTGACTTACCAAAATTGCTTAGCTCCCAACCTGTTGCAACCCCAAGGTAGGGTGGGACAACAGGATTATGCCTTACATACTATATATCCTATCCAAGTAATTAAATACATTCACTGGTGTGCTAAGCTCAGAGGCTCCTTCCCTTGTGCTCTGAGACCCTTTCCTTCTAAAGTCTGTAAGTGTAAGGACTTTCTTTTGACTGCAGGTTGCTGGTAGATCTCTACTATAGTCCAGCTTCCCCTGAGGTGAGTGGCCCTTACTATAAAAGGATCTGATCACCTAGAATCTGCCCCAGCATATCCCTCTAACAAACTTAGAAATAATATTTAATATTTAAAACACTAAGCTGTGTTGGAGAGACAGTTCAGCAGTTAAGAGTACTTGCCTCTTCTAGAGGAACCAAGTTCAGTTCCCTGCACCCAAGTCAAGCAGTTCACAACTGCCTGTAACTCTGGCTACAGGGGATCAGATGCCCTCTTTTGGCCTTGGCTCACATGTGCACACTCACTCACAGACACATAAAAATAATTTTTAAAAATGCACTAAGGTGACTATATCAAGAAGAAAAGTCAGGAACGTCAAGCAGATGTTTTAGGAAGGCATGTAAAGGATAAGTGAGAATATACTTTCATTTGGGAGTTCAGGAACAACGACCATACATCATCCAAAGCTTGGGTATCTGAGAGGACAAGGATAGTGGTACACAATGACATGGGGGAGGGGGCAGTAGGAAGATGACCAATAAAAAACTGAGAGGGTCTATGCATTAACATCATGGTCCAAGAGAGGTTTGGAGGGGCAGCTTCCTGGGCACCCACAACTTGACCCAGAATAGAACATGCACACTTCTTGTAGCAGCCGGGCAGGATGACTGAAGGGTAAGGATACTACTATATCCCTAGCCCTTCCTGCTTGGAATGGGATTCCTGCTACCCGTTTTTTCCTTGTGGGTGTCTGCAGTCCTAGGTTCTTTCTGCCCAAGCCTCTTTATTTGCCTATCTCCTTCCAACTTTCAGATACACAGGAGAGCCGATCTCTCTCTCTAGCTGACTGTGGCTCTCTTGTGTTTATGCTTCACTGGTGTTTTCTTCATTATCTCTGCATTGTCTGATGGCAACTTGGCATCTGCTTCCTGGAGAACCTCAAGTGTCACACAGAGAATCTGTGGCTCTGCTGGGAAGGGAAGCTGGGTGGTGGCACAGTACCTGTTAGGACCAGCGCCACCAGCTGTCTCAGAGCTTAAGAAGACAGTTACCATGTCAGGCGACACTTTCTGCTACTACTTTCTAGTAAAGAATAACTGATGAAGTGAAGAGACCATGCAAGTCTGAGGTCAGTCTGGTTTACACAGTGAGACTGTGTCTCAAATGTAAAGAAAAAAAATTGTATTTGACCAGGATAAGCTATTTGTGCTGTAGATAGCAGAGCCAAGGAAGTAGAGGTGTTCAAGACCATTAGTAATCAGAATATTTAATGAGTCCCAGATGCCATCTTCTCATAAAACTATCCAAGAAATAAAATGATACGGTCATGTCTATCACAGCAATGCCGATTCTCTGATACAAATTTCTGTATTAATTTGATTTTCTATTGCTGTCATAAACACCCATGACCAAAAGAAACTTGGGAAGGAAAGGATTTATTTTTTTTCCAACTTTTTTTATTTGAATTAGAAACAGGATTGTTTTACATGACAATCCCATTTCCTTTCTCCCACCCATCCTCCCCTACCCTCGCCCCCCCCCAACTAAAACCTTATCTGTCACATATCTTTTCTGCTCCCCCTGGATGGTAAGGCCTTCCATAGGGTGTCATCAGAGTCTTTCGTTTCCTTTGGGGTAGGGCCTAAGCCCACCCCCATGTGTGTTGGCTCAGGGAGTATTCCTCTATATGGACTGGGCTCCCAAAATCCACACCTATGCTAGGGATAAATACTAGGCTTCTATAGGAGGTCCCATAGATTTCTGAGGTTTCCTCACAGAAACCCATGTTCCTTGGGTCTGGATCAGTCCCATGCTGGTATTCCAGCTATCAGACTGGGGAGCAAGAGTTCCCGGATGTTCAGGTCAGCTGTTTCTGTGTGTTTCACCAGCGTGGTCTGGACCTCTGTGCTCTTCACTGGTCCTTCTCTGCATCTGGGTTCCACTTCAGATCGGTGATTAGTTATGGGTGTCTGCTTCTACTTCCACCAGCTGCTGGATGAAGGCATATAAGTCAGTCACCAATCTCATAATCAGGGGAGGGCATTTAAGGTAGCCTCTCCTCCGTTGCTGAGATAGTTAGCTGGTGTCATCTTTGTAGATCTCCAGACATTTCCCTAGTGCCTGATTTCTCTGTAAACCAAAAATGTCTCCCTCTATTATGATATCTCCATTCTTTTTTTTTTTTTTTTTTTTAGAGATTGTCGTGATTTTTATTCAATTTGAAGTCCTGATTAAAATAAAAGCAGTGAGAATGAAGCTTTACAAATGGTGCAAAATTACTACATCATTGATATGGTTTTTACATTGACTGGATACAGAAAGAAAAAAGAATAACATTAGAATTAAGGCAGTAACAACATGTGCAAACCAAGCACATTACCCTGACATAGTCCTTAGTAAAAAGCTATTCTGGTTAGGTGGTGTTGACATTGCTGCATGCAGATCTTGTTGCTTGCAAGGGCTCTGAAGAGCTTCATTTGTTAAAGAAAACAAAACAAAACAAAGATCCCTCCTCTCACTGGCCAACGATGGCCAGAAGCAGCTTTCTGTAGTCTCCACTGGTATCACTAGCAATCATTGTGCTCAGGGTCTTCTGATACATCTGGGTGAACATCTGCTTTATCTGAACAAGGTCAATCTCACTTCGAGTGACCACAATCCTGACCAGAGTGGAGTCATCTGTGCCAGCACCTTTCATGGAGTAGTAGAGTCGCTCAGCAAAGAAGGCGGGGCGGTTTAGGGCGCACTGCAAGATGGTCTTCAAACCACTTTCAATATATCCAGAGAACTCTCGGCTTACACTGCTTAACAAATCTCGATTAGCCATCCTGGAATAAGCCTCCATGGTGGCTTTCAGCTGAGGGAAGCTTCTGGTGGCAAGGATCATGTTGAAGCAGGACTCATCTGTCCCTAGCTTCCCCTCACCAGCCTGATAGAGGTGCTGGGCATCATCCTGAGCCATCTGGTGGTTTACACTCTGGTTCTCATCACGGTTTCCCTGGCACATGGACACGAGGAGACGTTCAAAATGTCCTGAGGTATCTGACTTAATGTCCTTCTCAAGGTCTCGTCCAAACTCTGATTGATAACATCTAACAATGTCTCGAATTTCTTGATTTGTTCTTGTGCATAAAATCTCTATCAATACACGTTCTTGAGTTCCTGCTCCCTGCATTGCTTTCCTTAAACTCCAGGCATCATAGTATGTAGAAGGCATGAACAGGGCAAGGATCAATTCTTCCATATTTCCACTCAACTCTGACTTGAGATCTTTAATTAAATCCTTGCCATACATGGTCTTAAAGGCTGTTTTAATTTGTTGCCTCTGGTCATTGGAACGGCTGGACACAACATCCACAATTGCTTGCTCATCTGTTCCAAACCCCTTCATTGCTTTGCGGAGAATTTCTGCATCTCTCATAGCATCAAAGTTGGAGGCTGCTCGGATTGTCCCTTGGGTGCCCTGAGTCATCGCAGCAGGCTGGCTAGGGTAAGGAGCATGTCCTCCAGGGTACTGAGAAGGCATCTGTCCTCCAGGAAAGCCACCTGGTACTGGAACCTGGGCTGGTCCACCACAAGACTTGCAGGTGGCTGTGGATAGCCAGAAAAGCTTGCTCCACCAGGTGGGGCTCCAAAGCCTTGTCCTCCCGGATAGACTGGAACACCCCCTGGACTTGGGCTAACAGGATAGCCCCCAGGGGCTGGATAACCTCCAGGTGTAGCATAGCCTCCAGCCCCGGGGTAGCCGACACTTGGTGCTGGTGGGTAAGCACCTCCTCCCATTGTTGGAAAGCCACTGGGATAGGGATACTGACCCGGAGGGGGAAAGGATGACTCCTGACCTGCAGGAGGATATCCAGGGAAAGGTGGGTAGCCTGTAGGGGGATAGCCTGGGTATGATATTCTGAAGGAGGGAGCAGCGTCACCTCCATTCTTGTTATTGTGTATTCTTCCCCTGACTCATATTTTCTGCTCCCTCATGTCCTCGGCATCCCTCTTCCTCTCCCCTTCTCATTCTCCTAGCTCCCTCCCCCCTCTTCCCATGCTCCCAATTTGCTCAGCAGATCTTGAACCTCTCCTCTTCTCCAGGGGACCATGTATGTCTCTCTTAGGGACCTCCATGTTTATTAGCGTCTTTGGCAGTATGGATTGTAGGCTGGTAATCCTTACTCTATGTCTAAAATCCGAATATGAGTGAGTACATACCATGTTTGTCTTTTTGCGATTGGGTTACCTTGCTCCGAATGGTTTCTTCTAGATCCAACCATTTTCCTGCAAATGTCAAGATTCCATTGTTTTTTTCCATTGTGTAAATGTACCACATTTTCTCTATCCATTCTTCGGTTGAGGGGTATCTAGGCTGCTTCCAGTTTCTGGCTATTACAAATAGTGCTGCTATGAACATCGTTGAACATACGTCCTTATTGTATGAGAAGGAAAGGATTTATTTTGGTGCCCAGACCAAATTCATCATGAAGGGATGCCAAGGCAGGAACTCAAGTCAGGAACTTGAAGCAAAAACTAATAGGGGAATGCTGCTGACTTGCTTTCCCCTAGCTTGCTCAGCAACCACAAAGCTAAGTTTTTAGTGGTTTGTTTATTCTTTGAGACAGGATCTTACTATGATGGCCTGGCTGCCTAGAACTCTCTTTTAGACCTGACTGGCTTTGCAATCAAGAAGATCTAGCTACATCTACCACCTGAGTGCTGGGATTAATGCATGTGATGCCACACCCAGCCCAGGTTTGGGTTTTTGTTTTTAGACAGGCTCTCACAATTGTAGTTCAGGATTGTCAAGAACTCTCTGTAATCATCTTGTGTCAGCCTCCCAAGTGCTGATATTAAGGTTTGGCACCATACTGAGTTACCTAAGTGTCCCAGCTGTTATCAGTCCACCATCCTTTTCAACTTGTTCATGTTGTCTAGACTACTACATACTCCAGGCATGTCTACTCTACATTCAACACACACACACACACACACACACACACACACACACACAGAGAGAGAGAGAGAGAGAGAGAGAGAGAAACAGAGAGAGAGAGAGAAACAGAGGCTAAAAAAAAGAAAAGCCTAGTGTTTCTCTCTAATATCTAGGAAATAAGCACCATGACTGAGCACTACTCTAAACAATGTTAGAAAAGGGGGGAAGTTAGAGAGGGAGGGATAGAAGGGAGAAACAGCTGCCTGTCAGAATATGGCACTGTGATGCCCTATAATCAAAAGCCACTGTTGACCGTCCAGTACATGTCATCCAGGAGAGACAAAGCTCACTCCTGCTCCAAGTCTTTCAGATTTCTCACTAAGTAAGCTGCACTAGAGGGACAGAGGAGATGCCCTCTAGCTTGGTCCACATTGAGGTTCCCAGGAGCACAGTGGGACACTGTGGGCATAGTGCTAAAGGAAGAAAATGCTATCTACAGTTTGATAAACAAGCATCAGTGTCAGAGTCTACTATGTGTTTACTGTTTTCCTACCTTTGAAATTCTATACTTTTGCCTTTCTTATTCTACACCCCTAACCTCAGCACAAGAAGCTGTCTACTTACACATCCTCCAAAGCACATGGTGGAGGCAGAGAATAGAAGCATAGAGGTTAAAAAACAATAAAGAAAAAAAATAAAAGGCTGTCTGTGAGCCTCCTTTCCCAGTTTACTGAACTTGCTAAAAACAAAGTCTTTTGGAGAATTACATTAAAAGATCCAAGGTCCAAGGCCAACATAGGTAATTTAGCAAGACTCTGACTCAAACTAAAATAATGAAAGGGATAGAGGTGAAGTTCAGTGAAAAAGTAGGTGCCTAGCATGCATAAGGCTCTCTACCTGGGTTCAATCCTCAGCACTGGAAAAGAACAACTACTTTAACTACTCAGTATTAATTAGCCTAGCTGTTTATGAGACACGACCTTACTTTGTAACACAGACTGACCTTGAATTTGAGAGTATCTTGCCTTCTGCCTCTAGAGTGCTGGGATTAAAGGTGTTATCCACCATTGCCCAGCTATCTAATCTTGATTTCTGAAAGTCAGATAAAAACTTAGTTTCAGCTTGGTGAGTAGTGACCCTATATTTTTTTTTAAGCCTAGACTAGTGTAGTAGCTTACTTTAAAACAATTCCTCCTATAATTTTTATTTAACATATACCAACCATTCTGATGATAAATACTTGTAGCAATTTAAGGAGTTAAAAGTATTGGTAAGGCAGGCAGGAGGCAAGAGCAGGGGTAGGGGTTGGTTTATAACTCACTACCAGACACAAAAGGGTAGCAACAGCCTAAAAGAATGTCTCTGTTGTTCAAAGGAGATATGAGTTCCATTTACGACTGCTTTTCAAGATCCAGAGAGTTCTCTGTATCCATCAGTATCCTCCATCACTATCTTTCTGGCTTTGGAAAAGAATAGAGATTACTATCTGAGACCGACAGAAGTACCAATAAGTAATAAGGCTAGGAATGTTAAAATAGTAATTTGAGGCAGTTTGTTTCCTTTGGATATAATGGAACTCTAAAGGATGGAGGGGGGAGTGCTATTTGCAGAGGGGAGGTAGGTTCGGGGTAGAGGTGGATTCATTAGAAAACTGGATGTGTGAGGATGATGAGGGATGTCCTTCTGTATATATAATTCTCTTATTGGTTAATGAATAAAACACTGATTGGCCAGTAGCTAGACAGGAAGTATAGGCAGGACTACCAGATTAGGAGAATTCTGGGGAGAAGAGGCAGAGAAAGCTGTTAGGGAGATGCCATACTGCCAAAGGAGTCACATGTTGGACTGTGGGTAAGCCACAGCTTTGTGGCAATATACAGTTTAATAGAAATAGGTTGATAATTAAGAGAGAGCTAGCCAGTAAGAAGCCTAAGCCATTGGCCAAACGGTTTATATTTAATATAAGTCTCTGTGTGTTTATTTGGGGCTGAAGGGTAGTGGGATCAAGGGGAACAGAACCTCCATCCACAGAATGACGCCCAACATGAGGCTTGAACCCACAACCCTGAAATTAAGAGTCTCATGTTCTACCAACTGAGCTAGGGAAAGGTGGGTTTTTGTTGTTGTTGTTGTTGGTTGGTTGTTTTTTATTGTGGAGTAGTGCCAGAAGGATCCTCCACAGCAAGACAAGGGAACCAGAGCAACAGAGAAGCTAGTGTAAGCACCATCAGCAGGGCACTCAAAAAGGCTGACCCAGAGTTAGAAGTTATTAGATGGATCATCTACTTTGGAGATGACTGTAACAATTTGGGCAGGAAGTATTGTTAGTGACCAGAATAAAGACTAGGGTATGTTGGTGTATATTAATATGTTCTTGTTTATGGTTTTTCACTTACTTATCACTGTTTCTGATTTTAGGCTCACAAAGAATGTCATATTTAACATATCAATAACGAAGCTTTTATATGGCAAAGGAAAGTTGGTTTAATGTTGAGATGGACAAAAGACAGTAAGTGGAAGAAGTAGCTTGGGACTCCCTATGCAGACCAAGCCAGCCTTGAACTCACAGAGATCCCCCTAACGTTGCCTCCTAGTCCTGGGATTAAAAGTAGGCACAACCACACCTAGCCATTCCTTATTCTTTATTAGAAAAAGAAATCCTACAAATTCCTGAAATTGGATTGATAGCTATATTCATGCACTCAAGAATAAATGACTTAAGAAGAAATAAAATGCAAAATGACTGCAAAGTGAGTGGTAAAATCATGATCATTTACAGAAAAGAAAAATTTTCTATCAAAATTCAGGCAAATGGACATTACCTTTCCAAAAAAAACCACATAAATATGGAAGCTATTTATAGTATGCTCTGTATTATAATTTGATAGGGGTGCCACAACATATCCCACAAATTATGTGGTTTCAAGAAATATTAATTTTTCCCATGGTTATTGAAGAAAAAGTACAAGATCAAGATGTCAGCTACGAAGCTCCTTCTGTGGTATCTCTCCCAGGCTTGTAAATAGATTCCCTATCCTGTATCCAGACTGGTAGACAGATGCCCTAACCTGTAACCAGGCTTGTAAATAGATGCCTGGCTTGTAGAATGGTAGACATATTATCTTGTAGCCGGGCAGGTAGATAGATGTTCTATCTTGTATCCAGGCTGGCAAATAGATGCCCTATCCTGTATCCAAGCTGGTAGATAGATGTCCTGTCCTGTATCCAGGCTGGTAGAGAGATACCCTATCCTGTATCCAGGCTTGTAGACTGGTTCTCTATCTGGGTCTGCCCATGTGTAAAAGTGGGTCCCAATCTCTTCCTACAAGAGCTTTAGTAAGATTGGATTAGACTCCACACAAATGTCCTCATTTAAATTTAATCACTTTTTAAAAACCCATACTTCCAATTAGTCACATTCTAGGCTACTGAGTTCTTATTTCAAAATATCAATTTGGAAGATGGTCACAGCTCATGCCAAAACATCCTCAAAAACATATTAATATAAACTCCAAGATAAAAGCAGGGCATATGGTCACACAAATGGAATCTCAGCAATTGAGAAGTAGAAACAGGAGGACTTGGAACTGAAGGCTAACTTCAGTTACACAGCTAGGCCAGCCTAGGCTACATGCGACTCTGTCTCAAAATAAATAAATACTTGAATAAACTGAGATATATATCATGCTCTTGGTGGAAAAATTTTACTCTTATAAAATTAAAAAAAAAAAAGCCTGGATGGCATGATAGCTTGTATCTGTAATCTCAGCACTTCAGGGGTAGAGGCAAGAGGACCAGGAGTTCAAGGTCATTCCCAGATACACAGCAATTCTGAGGACAGCATAGGCTACAAGAAACTTGTCTTGAAAAAATAAGATATGCTAATAAATGTTCAATTAAATATCAATTTATTCTAAACTACTGCAGTCAAATTCCATGGGATATATAGTTTAGTCCTCTTACCCTTCCTCTTTCATTTTGTTACATTATATTTAATTGTATATTATTTAGAATTAAAGTACTATTTATTTATTTATTTTGGTTTTTGTGAGACAGGGTTTCTCTGTGGCTTTGGAGGCTGTCCTGGAACTAGCTCTTGTAGAGCAGGTTGGTCTCAGAACTCACAGCAGAACTCACAGCGATAGCTCTGCCTCTGCCTCTGCCTCCGGAGTGCTGGGATTAAGGGCATTAGAGTTCTATTTATTTTAGGCTCATCATTTCTCATCCCTAATCAACATTCCCAACTACCTTAAGGCTAATCTCAACCAAGATAGGCAAACACTGTACCTCTGAGCTATTCCTCCACCCCAATCCTCATCCTCAAGAAGACAGTTTTTCTTCTGACTTAAACTTGAAGATCCAGCTCCATGGGCTGTGGTGGATGGAGGTGGTGGGGAAGCAGCAGCAGGTCTAAATTAGTGTGGGGTTTCCATTCTTTCAGACTTCGTCGTGTGGATGTACAAACAGACTGGGAAGGGCACAACTCAGGCAGTAATTGGCTTCACACAGATCTTGGGAAGCATGTTGAAGACACTTGCCTCTGAATGTTCCCGGAAGCTGTGGCCATTACTGTTTCAAATAACCAACTTCTTACTGGTCTTGGCTTTGGGCACATACCAGGAGCAATTCATGAAGTGAATAGACTGTTTGCAGCCTTTTCTGGAACAACCATTGTTCTTTCATTTCTTTTTATTATCTTGGAAGCCAGGGCCCAGGAGATCTGTGCATCCATCTGTGTTAACAATGAACCTGCCCCTTCAGTTCTTTTTCTCTGTTCCCACTTGCCTGGCCTTCAGAATGTGCACATCACACCATCTGCAACAACCTTTATAAATAGCATTTCCCCATCTTCCTCAAAGTGTGTAAATACTGTATTTCATAACTGTATCGGGTGAGCTGGCTCAGGCTAATTACTGTGATTAGTTAACTTATCACTGATAAAATGAGGATGAAAACAGTACTTACCTCAAAATTAGACTTAGTGATTTTTAAAACTTAGGAGACTAAGTATGGTAGCACACACCTTTAATCCTAGCACTCTTGAGGCAGAGGCAGGTGAATCTCTGAGTTTCAGGACAGTCGTAGCTACTTAGTGAGACCCCATCAAAAGAAGAAGTGGGGGAGGAAGAGACTGTCCATCATTTCACTTTTACCTAGTTCTTAAAGTTGTTCTTTTCTGTGTCTTAGGCATTGTACTTCTTTTCAAACGATTATATTTAGAAAACACTTGCTATTTTATCAATAATAACCTACATGTCCAACAGCAAGAAAAATTCAAAAATAGATGATGATAGCATGCTATAGAAAATTATAGAGATGTGTATTTGTGGATAAAAAATACATTTGACATCAAAGAACGATCAGGGATGGAGAGATGGCTCAATGGTTAAGAATACTTAATGCTCTTGCAGAGGACATGAGTTCCAAAAGTATTAGCACCATGTTGAATAGCTTAAAACTGCCTGTAGCTCCAGCTCCAGAGGATGTGACACCTTCCCTGGCCTCCTTCAGCACCCAGACCAACATGGATATAAATATGAAGACACACACCCATATAAATAATAAATTAAAAGAGACTGATCATGGCTGCTAAATTAAAGTAAAAATAAAGCAAGTGGAAGAAGTATGCTATGCACCCACTCATATCCATTTTGACAGAAGTCTCTTAGGAAGTGAGGCAGCATGCTGGAGTGGTAACACAAGTCTGTAACCCAGCTACTCAGGAAAGCAGTACAGGGTGGAAAAGAGAAGCCACAAGGCAGTGCAGCTAGACAGGTCCCAATCCAGTATTTCAAAAAGGGGAGGGTGATGAAACTTATTGGCAGAGTACTTGCCTAGCATGTGTGAGGCCCTAGACCTGTACTGGGGGTAAAAATGAGGCCGAGTACGTTCCTGTAATAATGTACACCCTGATTTAAGACCTGATTTAAGATTTCACTGTAGCACAGTTCCTGATCCTCTTGCCTCAGTTTTCTGGAGTGCTATGATTACAGGCATGTACCAGTGTGCATAGCTCTAAATGAGAACCCCCAATAAACTTAAGTGGGTTTTTTTCTGAAAAAAATCTCATTTATCCAAAGATAGTCTTTTATTATTGGTGTTTAGAGTAACTTTTTTTTTTTTGAGACACCATGTAGCCTTGGTTGTCCTGGAACTCACTATATAAACCAAGCTGGCTTCGAATTTACTGAGATCCCCTTGTCTCGGCCTCCCTGAGAGCCAGGGTTAAAGGCATGTTCTACAAAGCCAAGCTAGAGTAGCTTTTTTTAAGTGAATGAAAATACTGGAAGATTTAGGGTTAAGGAGTTAAGTACTAAAGTTTTCTTTAGGACAATTAGTCCATTATGCAAACTAACTTCAAACGCTAATATATATATATTATATATATATATACACATAATACATGTTACATATAATATATATTATATATAACTATCATATACATATTATATATTATATCAGCATTCTGTATTTGTATATATATGCTATATCTTTATATAATTTTTTTGAGAAACGGACATGACCAAATATTTTTGTTATCTTTATAGTCAGCCGACAGATTTAATTACCTGGGAAAGACAATGGAGTGGCAAAAATCTGTCAGCTTAAACGCTGGTGAGGGCAAAGGGAACAGATTCTTTTTTTTTTTTTTTCAACAAATCTCAAGACTCACAAGGCATAATCTCCACATAGAAGGCCGAAATTTTTGAGAATTACTTCCATGGTCAAGAGAAAACTCATGGAGTTGTAAATAAAACCGAGAACGTTGGAAAAAAAAAAAAACCCTTCTTTTCCATGAATTCCTGTAAAAGGTAACTCTGTGTAAGGCAAAGGGAAGTGAGCTGAAGAAATAATAAAACGGGCAATTCAACCTAGGGTGCATTTTAACCTAAATACCTGTTTGGCCTAGTAAACAGCCTGTTGTTTTCACATCTTCAAGGCTTCCTTGGCTATCAGGAAGCTAAGGCCTAAGCCGCCACCCGGTGACGCGGATGACTGGCAAGGCGTCCCAGCTGAGGCAATTAGAAAGGCTGAAGCGTCCGTCTCCTTTAAGAAGCTGACTCACGTGGATGCTGTGTTGTGTGCGCTCAGCTGGGAAGGGGGGGCGGGTCGTCACTGTCACCACATTGGCCACCTTGGCCGAGGAGGCAGAGTTAGCCTCCTTGATTGGCTGTAAGAGTGCAAAGTGTCGAATTAGAGGCGGGACGAGCAGCGATGAGCCCGCCCATCCTCTGCGGCTTCGGGGCGGGGTGGGCGGCGGAGTGTAGGGGAGCAAGAGTGGGGGAGGGTGAGCCAGTGAAGGGGCGGGGCGCGGCGGAAGGGGCAGAGTGCCAGGGAGAGGGGCGGAGCCTAGAAATGAAGGGTGCTGCGGGCCAACCGGGAGAGCCGCCTCAAGGGAGGGCGGGGCCACGCCGGGTGATTGACGCCGAGACCCGACCGGGGAGAGGCGGGGCCAAGGCCTGACTAAACCTGAAGACTTGGAGGCCGAGGGGCTTCGACCCAGCTGAGGAGCGAAGAGCTGCTGGCAGCGCCGATCTCCCCAGCGCGCAGGTGAGTACGGCGGCAGGCGCTGGGCTCGGAGTCGGCGGGCACTCGGAGCCCTCGGGCCGGCGGCTTCGAAGCCTTCGGGGAGCGGCCCGGGGCGGGGGCCCAGGCAGGAAGTGCCTCTTCCCCTCGCCACTCGTCCGGGGTCCCGGCGGGGCCACCAGGGCCCCTCAGGACCGTGGGGCCGCGGGCCGGGCCGTCGCTCTTTGTGAGGCTGCGGCGCGGCGGCCGCCGTCGGCCCGCCCCGCCGCGCAGCCGAGCGCCCCGCGAGCCCGCAACAGCCGCGACCCCTGGGCGACCCGCGATCCCCACCCGCCTCCCGTCACCCTCGGTGACCGACTCCGCGGCCGCCGGTCCGCCGACAGCTCGCCCGGTGACACCCCCACTTCCTAGGCCGCCCCGCCCCACGGCTGCCGTCCCCGCCGCAGCGTCGGGGGCGCGCCCGGGCTCCGCTCCGGGTCGGCCCGCGGGCCCGCGCTCCAGGGCCGCGCTCGCACCCAGCCGGCTGCGGAGGCCGGACTCGCGCCCCGGTGCTTCGGCTGTGGGCCATGCCCGCTTAGGTGCCCGGCCCCTGGCATACTGCCCTGCGATCCCTTCGGACCCTGGGCGTGGGGACACTGCTGGGGAGCCTGCGGCTGCTAGGCGCCCCGGAGCCCGCGCCCGCCCAGCTGTTCCGCCTGTGTTTGTTGTGCCGAGGAGGCCCCGCCACCGCCGCGCTCTCCGCCTTGCGCCAGGCAATTGGCTGGCGGGTGTCACGTGGGCGCGATCAGCTGGGCCGGCTGCGGGCGGCCGGCCCGGCAGGGACCCCAAAGCTGGCTGGTGAGCCCACCTGGCGGTTCTCCCTGCGGGCAGAGGTAGACATACTCGTGCACACCCTTTTATTCCACGCTGCTGTACAGGTAGGTAGGGAAAACGAGTATTAGCCAGCGGGAGTGAGGAGCCGCAGTAGTACAAAGGTCTGTGTAATCCTGACACCGACTAATCTCCCTTTGGAGTGGCAGTAAGGGAAGGGGTACAGCTAGCTCATTTATTTGTAAACTTTTTTCTGTTTACAGAGCCCCATTGGAAATCGGAGGATTTTTATTTCAGGTGTCCCTTGACAGATGAAAAAATCTGAAAGTAGCCGCAGGCTCTCCTTGCTTTTGGAAAATAAGTGAACTTGCTGGTGAAATAGCAGGCATAATGGGAAACCTATCAGACAGTTTTGCAAGCCACATAGGCGGGGTTGCAGCTGCATTCCAACATAGAGGAAGCCAAAGTCTCTCAGTGTTTCAGGGTGCATATTTGTGCCAGATGTGAAGTGCCTTGACGGATTCTTTTGCTAAGAATTAATCGTATATTATAGTGTATTAGGTAAGAAGAAGATTCCAGAAAATGTGAATTCTCTCTGGAAGCTCCCAATTTAGTAAAAGGTTAGAGACCAATGAAATTGAAAAATGGCACAAGGCTAAATATTGCTAAGTTGTGAAATGAGTGTCACAAAAAGGTCAAAGATGAGACGGTGAGACACCAAGAGGAGGAAATAGTATTCTGAAGAGAACTGATATTAGGCCTAGAACATGAAAAATCTGTGGGTTGATGTTGGCCAGATGGGCCTAAGAAAAACAGCCCTGGAGCTTTTACAAATAGCAAGAAGATGAAGCATGTGCAGTTTGGCAGATATATACATGTGTATGTGGATATGTGCGTGTAAATGCACACAACCTGGTGTGTGTAGTGGAGCAAGAGGTATTTTGTACTTTTTGGAAGGAGCCGATGCACTTGTTTTCAAGTTGTAAACCCCGTTAGGCCAGGCTGGCCTTAAACGCTTGTCAACCCTGCCTTATTGTTCTTGGTGCTGGGATTCCAGGTGTGCCAATTAATGCTCACCTTATACCCTTATCTGGCCTACTGCTCAGTACAGATTTCCCCTCAGTTTATGTGTAGCCACTATCTTATCTTTAGGAAAGACACACAATAAAATACATTTCAATTGGTAAGGGAAAACAACTTGGAATTTTAACAGTAACTTTTCTAAGCATGCTTGGCAAAATGTATGTGGCTTCTTCTAAAAAGAACATCTAGTTGGAACACTGAAACTTTGCCTAGACTCATTTACCTTCTCTGTCCACTGAGGAGATTTAGAAATAAAAGGTAAAAAGAGGGCGATGAGAGGGCCCTGCAGGTAAAGGGGCTTGATGAAAACCTGACCTGTCAGCCTGACTTTAGTTCAGGGACTCAAACAGTTGAAAGCTGTCCTGATCCCCAGGTGTCCCACACAATTTAAATAGGTCTAATAAAAATATATAATTCGATAAGGAAATAAGACATACCCCAAACCCTATGAAAATGTCTGTGGGACATGAAACTGCTGTGAAATATATATTCATGAAGTGTGAAGGTAGTCCTAAGTATATTTGTATCTAGACTGTCCTTTGTTTTGTAGTGCCTTGATAGTTATGTAGCTATGTAAATTAATACTGTTTCCCTGGTAATGCTGTGTGGTAACAAATGTGTAATTTGGAAACTGTTAGCTAGACTTGAATTTGCTATTTGGCACTTCAGTTTAGAAACCACACAAACTATACTGTACCTATATACCAGCAAGAAGCTCTCAGTATTGTATCACAGCAAACAAGGGGATCATGTTTGTCTTGCCAAGAAGTTTTTGGGGAGATGACCAACTCAGATTATTTGCTGACTCACGGCTAGCTGCTGAGTTTTGTGACTGGGCTTGTTTTCTAATGATGACTAAGCCCAATTCTAGAAAATACAGTCAGTATGGAAATTGTTTAACAAAACATAAAATAAGGTGTTTTCTTAGGTAAGAAGACCAGACACGTTTTCTTACTGTTAAATGAAGACTCAGTCCCACAAGCAGGACATCATTTGACCCAGCAGAGTGATTTGATACTGTGCTGTAAGAGGAGGACATGGCTTTCTTATATCATTGAAACTTGGCTTATGCTAACCAATTACAAAAGTAAAAGCTTGGGCTTTTACTTTTACACACAAGTGATGGTGTGTTTTCCTAGCATACACAGGTATTTCAGTTGATTTCCATTATGACAGACAGAAAAAATTTATAGATTAAACTTGTTTCCCCATGTAACTTTAAAGTAGAATGGTGTTACAAATTGCTATGAAAATAGTTAATGAAATTCCAATAGCATCAAGTGTTTATTACTATATTAAAGTTTTATGGGTTTTGTTCTTTCCTTTATTCTAGAGAGAAGAGACTGAAATCCAAATAGACCCTTCCCATGCTAGAACCCTGTGTACAAGCCTCCTTACACACACACACTTCTCCCACCAGGCGCAATGGAAAAAAAAAAAAAAAACCCTCTTCTCTGTCCAGTGTTGCTGGGAGCAATGAGATGGGTGTTTGTGGAAATGTCCTAAAGGTGTAATTCCTTAACTTTAGGAATAGTCTTTCTGAAGTGAACATTTTCTACCAGGTCCTGTGCAAATGCAAAGAGACGCCTAAGATTTTCCATGGTATTTTTAGAGTTAGGAAGTGGTGCCTCCTTAGGCTAAATCCATTTGCCAGGATTGAAACCAAACTGGATTATTAATTATAGGGCAGGCACCTATTTTAAGACCAAAGTTGAGACACTAAGAATTTGAAATCTTAGGTTTCTAACTTTTGTCCTATCTATAATTTCTATTACCTGGATACTTAACATGTCTGTAATCAACAGTACATAAAGCTGTTAATTGCTACTGTTTTGTATTCATTCTTAACCCTGCTTTTGAATATGTGGTAGGGCAGAGTTGGAATGAGATGGGTAGACTACTTTTATGACCTTTATTTAGCATTCAGTGAACATGGCACTGTTCTCAGGATACAGTATCTCCATTTAATTGTCAGAGATACTGCTGTTGCTTTTTAGGAAATGGTAATTTGTCAAAGTTTACAAACGAGAGGGGGTGAAATCTAAAAGCACCTGGCTTTTGGGGTGAAGTGAGGAGGCAGCAGCTAGGTATATGTTATTGACTTGAATGATCTTCATACAGTTGATCTTCAGAATGCTCAACAGGTTAGGGAAAGATAAGGATTTTTGTTTTGAGACTGGGACTCTTCTCTGGCAGGCTCTAAACTTCAGTACTCTCTTCTCAGTCTTCTGAATGCTGGGATTACAGGCCTGAGCCACTATGCCCAACTCGGAATGCCAGTGATTTTAGCCAGAGTAAAGATACTGGGAATGGAAGTACAGTAATTTGTCAGCTACTCCTTTTGATCTTTAAACCTGACTGCCAACCAGTTTTTCTAAGAAAGACTGCTTTTTAAGTGAAGACCTTTTCCCCTATCTCGGTGTGTTCTTAAGCAGGATAAACTGGTCCTGGTAAGGACTGAGATGGTGACTGTTTTGAGTGTTGCACATCACCAGTTCGTACAGTCGCCATGTAGACTGGTAGCTAGAAAGCAGTTAAGTATAAACAAAGGAGTGTGGCTGTGTTTCAGAGAAACTATGACCACTAAAATATTTGATGTGTTCTTCTTAACCTTTTAAAAGAATAATTTTATTTTTAGCATGTGGACAGTTGAATTAGAGGTGAGCTAGACTTGGCCAGCTGGCCCCGATTGTTTTTTGGTTTGGGTTTTATTTTATTCTGTGTGTATGAGTGTTTTGCCTGCATGTAATCTGTGTACTAATTGTGTGTCTGGTACAGGTGAAGACCAGAAGAGGGCATCAGATACCCTGGAACTGGAGTTAAGATGTTTGTGAGCCCGTATATGGATGATGGGAATCAAACCCAGATCCCCTGAAAGAGTGGCCAATGCTCTAAACTGCTGAGTTAGAACAAACCAACAATAAGATCGCACATTTCAAAAGAACCAAATAGGCATTTTAGATAATCATTTTATGACCTGGAAATTAGGAGTTTATATAAACCCATCCTGTCCAATTTTTAAAATCATTCCTTCCTAGGGACATTGTCTCATGGGTTCCTGAAAGAAAAGTAGTTTTCTTTTTTAAACTTACAGATAAATTGTATAATTAAAAGAAATTAAGGTGGAGATCCTAAGATGTAATTACTTAAACAGAATCTTCTGTTGCAAATAGAAGACTCTTTGGCGGGAGAAGAAATTGAAGATAATCAGTAAAATACCTCAGTTTTCCATGAACTTCACTATATTTCTGTCCTAGCCCCTCACTACTTCAGATAATAGCAGATAAACTATTAAACAACCAAGTTTGATACTTCAACCTTTTTAGGATTTTATAGCTTGGAACTATGCAAAAGTCCTGGCAGGAGGGCCTCCCTGATAATGTGACTTAAAATAATACTATACTGGTTAGCTTGAAGTGTTGAAGTAGGAGCATCATAAACAACTTAATCCATATTCTTAGCTGGGCCCAAATTTCAGCCATAAATAGAACTTCAGCACAAAAAAGTATCAAATGATGGTTTTTTTTTGTTGTTGTTGTTGTTGTTGTTGTTTTGTAGTGGGAAACAGGTGCTGTGACAACTGAAGAGATTGGAGATTCTGTTAAATTAACCAAAACAATTAGCATATGTAGGAAATGCTTTAGGTGTAAAAAAATAATTCCTGGAGGCTAGATGAAGAGACTAGCTGCAGACTAGTTTGTGAGAAATTTAGGGGGCAAAGCCAGTTTGTTGTGATGATGGTACAACTTCATAAAGTTATAAGGAGTCATGGGGTACATACCAGTGAATAAGTTTATCACATAATGAAGTGTTTCTTTTTAATTTTTTTTGGGGGGGGTGTTTTCAAGACAGGGTTTCCTCTGTGGCTTTGGAGGCTGTCCTGGAACTAGCTCTTATAGACCAGGCTGGTCTCGAACTCACAGAGATCCACCTGTCTCTGTCTCCTGAGTGCTGGGATTAAAGGCGTGTGCCACCAACGCCGGGCTAATGAAGTGTTTCTTAATATGCTGTTCAGGATTTTGTTTTCTTTTGATATTCTAGAGAGATGCTGAAGATGGAAGCCAGACTTTTCACATGCTAGCAAATACTCTACCACTGAGCCACACTATTAGACCAATAAAATTTTAGGATCAACCCTTCACCCCCATTATTGGGAATCAAACCAGAGCCTCATACGCTAGGTAAAATGCTCTTTCACAGAGCTACATCTTGGACATTTTCCAAGTTCTGACCCTTCCCTTTCAGTTTTTAAGTTTTTTGTTTTGAGACAGAACTCACTGGACTTCTCGGGCAGATATTAAAGTCCAAATACTCCTGCCTTATCCTCTAAGGTGTTTAGTTTTTTCTGTAAGAATTCTCTCTAGATAACTGTGATGGCATATACCTATATTCTCGTCATTTGGGAGGCTGAAGCAGGGAGGAATAGTGTAAATTGAAGTCATCCTCAACTACATAGCATGACCTTCTCTCTATGAGAAGCATTTCACAGAGCTTTTAGAAGGTGGTGGCTAAAATGTATTTCTCTGTATTTTGTAGCACTAATCCAATGTAAGTGTAGCATTACACACTGTGTCCATTAACAGTCTTAGATGGGATGAATGTTTGAATACATATGACAGTGAAAGGAAAAGAAAAGTTTCCCAAGCTAATGTAAGTGCCATTGTTATGTCTGTAGTTGTCTTCTAATTTTAGGGAGTGTATGGTTAATTTGCCACCAGGTTAGGGAATACAGGAGGAGAATTTGTGGTCAAGTTGGGGTGGGGGGAGATTGACTCCAGGAGCTGTTTGTTCCTAGATGTGAAGGAAGTGAGAACTGGAATATGATTTAGTTTAGGGCCTAGCTTGACTACTTGTGGGAGGTTACATGGGCTGTATTTTTACACCTGTAACATGGGTAATATATACCTACTGTATGAATTAATCGGTTAAATGATATGTGCCCAAGTGCAGTGTCCCATACACTGTACATGCTTAGGTCTAAGGCAGAATTCACACTGCCCAGGTCCAGACAAACATTTTAATCTCCTCCTCAAGAAAAAAAAGTGGCTTTCTTCAGACTACTGTAACCGAACAGTGTAGCCTATAAACAATAGGAATGTGTTTCTCAGGGTTCCAAGAAAGAAGTACCAGCAGAAATGGTGTCAGTAAAGATTTGTTTCCTGGTTTATTGATGCCCCTTTAGATGTGTCTTCATGGTAGAAAGGCAAGGCAGCCACATGGAGCCTCTGTAAGATCCTACTCCTCTAATGAGGGTCTGTCTTCATAATCCAGTTACTCCCCAGATTCCATCACATTGGTGATGGGTCTCCATGAACAAGTTTTTTAGGGACACAGATTTTCAGTATGTAGCAGTGGGCTTGTAATTGATGTCAGCCTGGCGACAACTGTAGCATTTCAGTACTGTTTTATATTTCCTAACCTTATAAAACAACGGCTTACTGTGATCTAATGACCATGAAGAGATTTTTGTTGACAACATAACTTTTTTTTGGCAAACAAACTACATTTTATAGTTACAAATACATATGCTTATATGTAAATGGCAAGCACAATCAGGAATCATGTAACCTAAAGTTCTTCCTACATATTTTTAGTCTTGGTAATGAATCATATAATTGAAGCCAGTAAAAATACTTGGGTAGAGTAAAAAATAGAATGAATTTGAAGCAGGAAAGAAGGCATATTAAGTCTATTTACCCTCAGTACCAAATGGTTGGTTGCAGCTATTCCTGTAATACTAGCCAAAGATAGAATGATGTAGGTAGAAAGCATAAAGTTCACTTGGAACCATGGCATCTTCTATAGTAGCATCTAAGGTCAATCAAGAAATAGAGTTACATTGTAGCTAAAATGACTCGAGTTTGATACTTGTAAGTTGGAAAGAAAATTACCTTTGAAACAAATCCCAGAAACTGAAGCAAAATGACTATACTGAGAACTGTAAAACTTTACTGTCAATCCTTTTCATTAAACAATTAATGTATAAACAACAAAAGTTAACTGTTCATATATTTGTTGAATGTTTTATTTATATTGAGAGTCATAAATTGAAATAGTGGTACAAGGATAAAACAGGTAAAAAGAATTGAGTAAGCCACAGTGGATAATGAAAAAATAAACTGGGATGGGGGAGAACAACAATAAACTGATTAACAGAGTCAGTTGCTATGAGAAAATATGTAGTGTATTCCCTTACCTGATCCCCTCCCCCAAAGTACAGGTCCTCCAACCATATTTTGTTTTTAAGGTTTCTATTCTTTGTCTATGTGTGGTATGTGGTGAATGTATTTGTGTGTGGTGTATATGTGGCTGTGTGGGGTGTGTGTGTGTCTCTGTCTGTCTGTCTGTCTGTCTGTCTGTCTGTCTCCCATGTGCACAAGTACCCTAGCAGGCCTTAAGAGGATATCAGATCTGGAGCTGCAGTTACAGGCAGTTATGAGCTGCAGTACAGGTGCTGGGGACAGAGCTTGAGTCTTCTGCAAGAGCAATAAATGCTCCTAACCAAACTGACCTATCTCTCCTGCCCCGAAATTTTATTTATTTATTTATTTTTAAGATTTATGTGTGTGTTGGTTAGCCATGTGTATGAGTGACCATGGAGACCAGAAGAGAGTGTCAGAGCCCTTGGAGCTGGATCTATAGTCAGTTACAAGCTTCTGGATGTGGGTGCTGATAGCTTAACATGGGTCCTTGAGAGCACCAAGTACTCTTAACTCCTGAGCATCTTTCTCCGGTCACCTAGAATTTTGTGCTTTGTTTTTGTTTGTTTTCAAGACATGGCTTTTGTGTCCTGGAACTCACTCTGTAGATAAGCCTGAACTGGAATTCATAGAGATCCACCTGTTTTAGCCTCCCAAGGGCTGGGATTAAAGGTGTGTGTCACTACCACCTGGCTTAGCCTATATTTTTATTTGTGGTGTAAGGAGTGAATGTAGGACTTTACACATACTAGGTGATTACTCTACCACTGAACTACATCCCTAGCCCTCTTTCCCCAAATTTTAGTTATATTTGCGTCAGGATCTTTCTGTTTCAGCTCATCTTTTAAAAATCAGTAAGAGCTTGTATATAATTAAAATGAAATGTGTCAGTTTTGTTCACTGCTGTATCTCTGGGCTGATGAATTCAACTTAACAGGCCTTAAATTAGTTCTGTCGCCACTTCCCTCCCTCTCCCCCCTCTCCCTGTCTGTCTGTCTGTCTGTCTGTCTGTCTGTCTGTCTGTCTGTCTGTCACCATAGCTTAAGTCTGGTGTTGGGATTTACATATTGTGGCTCCTTAAAAAGCAAACAAACAAACAAAAAACAGTAATGCATTGTAGCCTTACCTATCTTCTGGAACTCCTCTCAGGCATACCTCAAATGTGAACTGATATATCCTGTCTCCAGTGATATTTGTTAATAAGCTACCTTTCTTTTTTGTTTTGTTTCTGGTTTTTGGAGACAAGGTTTTTCTGTATAACAGCCCTGGCTGTCCTGGCACTCACTCTGTAGACCAGGCTGACCTCGAAATCACAGATTACCTGCCTCTGCCTCCTAAGTGCTAGGATTAAAGACATGTGCCAGCAAGCCCAGCTTGGTTTCTCTTTTTAATTACTATTTTTGGTTATCATAAAGTGGATTTCACTGACATTTCAAACGTGTGTGGCATACTTTGTTTCCATCCATTCACACCATTTCATCCATTGCTTCTCCTATGTTCCCTCCTTCCTTCAGAATGACCCTTCTGATGACATTAGGATTGCCTAAGGGCTAGAAAAGTTCATAAATCTAAGAAGTAGAGTTTCCTTATTAGTTTGTAATGAAAGTACTATAATAAGTCAGGACCTGCTCCCCAAAAGGACAGCTGTATCAGCTCTGCTCACCACTTAACAAGTTAGTAAACATTTGAAACACAGGAACGTGTACACCCAGAAACACTTTAAAATGAAACCTGTGGTGTATTTTTGAGTATATCTAGAGATTTAAAAATAATTACAGTGAATTAAGGAATTGAATCTAAAACACTAAATACTAAAGTGTGGATTATCCTGGTCTCAGAAACTTGTTTCAAAGCTTTGGTTGAGGATTTTAGTGCTTCTGTAATTTATTGAGTCAGTGATCAGTAACCAATTTCTTAATGCTAGGTTACGTCATAGCTGGAAAGTCCATTTTCTCCTTTTCTGTCCTGGTTGCTCTAGCCTTAAGTTACCTATGTCTGCACCATGTCCCCTTCCTTTGGGAGGAGGCAGTGGAGGGTAATGAAAGAACTTTGTCTTGGAGCTTGTAGAACTGCATTCCAGCTACTGTTCTGTAACAGCTACAACCTTTGACCTGTCAACTTGTTTGGGTGAAGTATGTGTGTGTGGTGAAACCCAGAATTGTGGATTTTAAAGTAAGTGCTCCATAGACTTTAGACTCAGAGTTACTGAATGAAGTTAGTGTGTTGGCCCTGGACAGTGATCAGTATACCCAATGACAACAGACCTATCAAATCACCTCTCTCAAGCCACAGGTCCCCTCTTGTTTTTAGTCTCATTGTACTTTATGTGTGTGGTGCTGGGGTAGAACTCAGGGCTTCCAATATGTGAAGCAAATGCTCCACCAATGACCTGTGTTCCCAGACCTTTCTTGTTTTGAAATTACACTTTCATCTGCTCTTATCTGATGACCCCACCTGTGCCCCAGACCTCCAATTCTTTTAACTTACATACTGTATGCCCAGAATATAGACTTAAAAGTGGTGCTTTTGTGTGTGGGTGTCTGTATGTAGGTCTTTGCCTTTGAAGGGCATTGAATCCCCTGAAGTTACAATCTTGATCCTTCATATGGGAGCTGGGAATCAATTCCAAGTCCTCTGCAAGAGCAATCAGTGCTTGCCGGGCATTGGTGGTGCACGCCTTTAATCCCAGCACTCGGGAGGCAGAGGCAGGGGGATCTCTGTGAGCTCCAGGCCAGCCTGATCTCCAGAACTAGTGCCAGGAAAGGCTCCAAAGCTACACAGAGAAACCCTGTCTCGAAAAACCAAAAACCAAAAAAAAAAAAAAAAAAAAAAAAAAGAGCAACCAGTGCTCTAAGTATGAGCCATCTCTCCAGCCCCATCTGTGCCATTGGGGGATATATAGATATATGAGCCAGTGTGCGGTGCTCTCTCTCTCTCTCTCTCTCTCTCTCTCTCTCTCTCTCTCTCTGTCTCTCTCTCCCCCCCTCTTTTTCTCCCCCCTCTCCCTCTCTTCTTTTGTTCCTCACACCAACCAAAAGTGAAATGATACCATTCCTTAGACTCAACTGAGTGCACTTATGGCTGCTAACAACTTGGAGTGTCTTACTGGTTCTTTGTATGAACTTTGAGAACAGGTACTAGAAAAAATGGAAATTATAGTATATAAATAAACTATAACACCTCCACCAATAGCTGCAACCAATTTTTAAAAATAATGTGACTTATCTTTTTTCCATTTTTTCTAGGTTTTTAGAACTTTAGCTCTCAAAATGGGCAGAATCTTCCTTGACCATATCGGTGGTACCCGTCTGTTTTCTTGTGCAAACTGTGACACGATCCTGACCAACCGCTCAGAACTCATCTCCACTCGGTTCACAGGCGCCACTGGTAGAGCATTTCTTTTTAACAAGGTTGGTGGAAAAAAGCTTCATTCCTACATATCTTCAGTGGGTACATTTGACATCAGCACTAGACTATTTCTTCAAGAGTTTACAGATACCAGGAAATGTCAGAATGGCAGCTGAAACCTACAGAAGTGGCTGCCTATTAGCTTGTCTCTGGGATTTCAGGGATACATTACTGGAACGTGATTTTATTTTATTTATGTATTTATTTTATAAAGCCTAAATAAAGAGAAGAAGAGAGGCAGGCTGTGGTGTCTTCTGTCTATAATCCTGGTACTTGGAAAGCCGAGGCATGAAGAACAAATTGGAGAACTTTCTGGGAGACACAGTGAGTTATAGGCCAGTTGGACCAGCTACAGCTACACAGCCCTGTCTCAAAACAGCAATAAAAGAGAATGAGTCTCTGTCTCTTATGTAAATGTTCAGTGTAAAAATTTTAGTTACTTCATAGAATTGGAAAAAGAGGCTAACATACCCATCTTCTCTCCCTTCTATGTCACTGTTTGATCCATAAGGGAGATAGCTATAGCTTATTAGTTGGAAGTGAATCTAGCTGGCTTCTATTGTCATATAATTAATGATTGCCCGTCAGATTTCTGAATGTCATTTGGTTTCTTTGGGTTTACCAAAGGGAAAAACATTTACAGACTTGCAAATGTGTGTTTAGTCTGTTGGGCTTTGAAATTTTGGACCTGTTTTGAGATTAGTTGATGTGATTGTACACCCTGGAGCCTAGCAAAGTTGAATTTCCAAATCTTTTAAGCAAAGAAACCGGTCTAATCTTGTCAGTGAGTGTTTTTAGAAGGTCAGATAAACTTTTCAACCAGAAATTGTTCCCCTGTTCCATGAGTAAAGAAGCTTCTCTCAGAGAATCAATAGTGTATTCCTTTTACAGAGGAAGAGTTGACACTGTGGCAGGCCAGCTGCCTGTTAACTGTAAACAATCTTCAATCTCACTCATTCATTTACTTAAATAGTGTCTGGATTTTGTGTTAGAGTGTCAAGGTTAAATAGTTGGAATTAAGACTGTATAACCTAAGCCGGGCATTGGTGGCTCACGCCTTTAATCCCAGCACTCAGGAGACAGAGGCAGGCAGATCTCTGTGAGCTCGAGGCCAGCCTGGTCTCCAGAGCGAGTGCCAGGATAGACTCCAAAGCTACACAGAGAAACCCTGTCTGGAAAAAAAAAAGACTGTATAACCTTTAAAGCCAAAATTATTTACGATTGATTTTTTTAGAATGGTTGGAAATTCTCCAGCTTATTTTAGAATCCAATTCTTGTGTTACTATCTTTGTACTTCTTGAAAACTAATGTGTTGCATTGTATAGTTTATGGTAGGTTACCCTATCCTATCCCAACTTGTTTGTATATGCAATATGTTTTCAGAAGCAAATATGACACTTTATGGAACACTGAGGTGTTGTAATAGATACTTTGATTATCTTACATTTATCACTACAGAGTAAATTAGTAATTGGACCCAAACTTATATGTCACAGTTTCAATTCCAGGCCTTTTCCTTCCCTACAACCAAAAATAGAGCTACCATATATAAATGGTGAGACTTGGACTTTTCTAGTACTATATAAAGATTGCTTTAGATTGGGGGCTGAAAAGATGGCTTGGCAGTTAGGAGCACTAGTTGCTCTTGTGGCTAACAAAAGTTTGGTTCCTGGCATTCACATGGTGGCTCACAACCATCTGTAACTAGTTCTAGGGGATCCAGTGCCTTTTGACCTCTGCAGGCACCTGACACATATGAATACATGTGGCTAAAATACCCATATAAAAATTAAATGCCTTTTAAAAAATTCCACATTAGATACCCAGTACAGTGCAATTTCCAGAGGTTTACCTGTCTCAACAATGTACTTTTTGTCTTTTTTTGATGTGTGTTTCGGGGGTAGACTTTGAGACAAGAGTCTCCTATAGCTCAGGCTGACACCTGAAATTGACCTATGTGGGTGAGGCTGACCTTGAACCCCTTTCCTCCTCCTGCTTCCCAAATACTAGGATTACAGGCCTAGCTATCCCAGCATTTCTCAAAACCAGCTCTAGGTGGCTATCATTAGTGTAACTACACTTGCTTTGTGGTGTGTTGTTTTGAGTCAGGATCTCAGTGTGTAGTGAGGCTGGTCTCACCTCACACTCATGATCCTGCCTCGGCCTCTTCACACTGGGGTCATGGGGATGCACGTCTCTGTGATAATTAATTGCTCATACATTTACTTACTGTCACAATCGGCAGCTAACTTACATGACTTTACAAGGGGTTTTGTGTATCCGTGGTTTATTTATTTATTTATATGTTTTTTTAGGTAGTTAACTTGCAATACAGTGAAGTTCAGGATCGGGTCATGCTCACTGGCCGCCACATGGTTCGAGATGTGAGCTGCAAAAACTGCAATAGCAAACTGGGATGGATCTATGAGTTTGCTACTGAAGACAGCCAGCGTTATAAGGAAGGCCGTGTGATTCTGGAACGAGCACTAGTTCGAGAGAGTGAAGGCTTTGAGGAGCATGTACCATCTGATAACTCTTGAAGAAAAAAGATAAATCCATCTTTTCCCAGGTCTCCTTCACTGAAAACAAAAATCTACTTACATACACTGTCACCTTAGCATCAGAGTCGGATTCATGAACTGCGGAACAAGAGGTTGTGAGAATCTAAGATGGAACCTTTCTTTCTCTTTTTTTTTTTTTTAATTTTGTATTTCCCATCCAACAGCAGTTTGTAGAGAGAATATTATGCAGATGCCGTTAATTTTTTCCCTATGTTTACATCTTGAGGCAGAAGAGTCTGCAGCTACATTGTAGGCTATGTGAGGGGAGAAAATTGGGGCCCCTAGAGTGAAAAGAAGTGTTTGTGTACATTTTGAGTGGAGAATATGTCTAGAGCATGGTTTTTAAACTTATTTGGGCTTCATTTTAAACTTTCTTTTAAACCCAGTTATTTCACTTAATTTGCTAGCTTCAAGAAGAGATCCGAATCTGTGCCCAGCGCTGGAGGCTCAGTGTTAGCGTGGCTTGTGCTGGCCAGTGTGCCATATTCTTGTTGGAGAGGAACTGTAGCACCAGAACCCATTCTTCCTTGTCAGTCTTGACCCACAGATGTCACCATCCCTAGTTACTTGTCACCATGTACTTGGTGTTGATTGGAAACTTTCTGAAATGGGGCAGAACTGCTTGGCTGTCTTTCCCATGTAACTTAAGCATAGTAATATAAATAAAGTGATAGTTGGATGTTTTGGTCCTGTGTTACTTCTAAAAATGTCTTTTAAAAGAGCAGAGGTTTGATAAGTGATTTTCTTAGTAGTTAAAGTGTTTCTTCTCAATCTTAAGCTACATCGACTATGTATAAGGTATTTGTGTAAATGGAAGCCTACTGTTTATACCCACAGCATTGCATTTAGAAAGCAGATGAGCAGAATGTCAGTATGTATCCTTGCATAAACTATTAATCTGCATCTGTTGGAAAAGAAGGGGAGAAAATGAAGTAGCTTATCTAAAAAATACTGCTTCACAAAGTGTTTCATCCTTCCCCCTCATTTGCAAGTTGATTTTGACAAGTCTGTAGCGCCTAATAGTTTCATCAAAGAACTGGATCTCTCCTTAACATCGTGTTTCTCACATCTTCCCTTAGAAGTTCAGCTATTGCATTTGAACTGCACTTGATACCCTCTATTGGAAAGAGGCCAGAGTTGACTCAAATTAGCCCTAAATGTATGATCTTACAAAGTATTAGAATATGCTTCTTTATCCAGATCATTTCTAGGCAAACTGGTACTTGCTTTTGGTGAAATAAAGGACAGGGAAATCGATTAGTTATACAGATAAACAGACAGATGTTTGTATGCTCAGTTTCCAGGTGGTCTAATGAAGGAAATTTGCCTGAGTTGAATAGGTGACATCTTTCTGTCATTGACATTAAAAGTGATTTCTGAGTACAGTAAAGCTTCTCATACCTGGCTTTGCATTCTTGGTTAGTGGCATGGTTGTTGATTGACTAGGGATAGAATAATAATAGTCCATTTCTAGTGAGTGAACACAACTCTGTCTTCAATCTGAACGAAACTTTGAAGACTTAAGAACAGTATTTGTTTCCACTGATTTCCACACTGGCCTTTGATGATATGCCGATTCCTAGTCGCATGCCTCACCTACAGCACCATGTGCATTGCTGTCAAAATAAAGCATATTTTGTTGTGCATCAGTGCAGAACTGCTGCTTATTTTTCACTGATCTATTTGGTGATCATCTTTGTCATTTTTAATCTGTAGACACATAATTTTTGTTTTGAGGTGGCGTCTTACTATGTAGCCCTGGATGATCTGGAATTTAACTTGCTACTTAATAGCAGGCTGGCCTTTGAATTCACTACTGAGAATTTAGGTGTGTGCCACCACACTCAGCTACCTCCATGCTTTTGAACAGCTACTAGTTGTTTTGCTTGACAGTAGTAACGTGATAGTTAATTCTTTATGCCTGAACACACTAAATTTGCTATCATTAACTTCTGAGGTAATTTTGCCATAGATACAACTGATTTAGTATATATGAAAATTTAATTAGTTAATAATTATAAGTAGATGTCACACTGTTAGGTTAACTCAGGTATCTGGCAGGTTAAGCAACAAGCTACTTCATTTTAAAAACTTGCATTTGCTGGACTAAGGTATGGCAGAGTGCTTATTGTGCTGGGAGATCTGAGTGTGATCCCTAGCACTGCAAAAGCAGAAATCCCATTTTGAAGATGTTTTAAAAACTGGAGGAGGGTCTAGAGAAAGAGGACACTGCTCTTCCAGAAGACCTGAGGTCAGTTCCCAGCACCCTGAATGCCTGTAACTCAGCTCCAGTGGAGATCTAACACCTCTGGTCTCTGAAGGCTTTTGCAGTTAAATGCACATTCCCCTTGTACTCCCCCAACACATACACATAATGAAAAATAAATGTTCAAAAGGCAAACTGGTGATTTTTAATTGAAGGATCTAGTCAGATTGGGTGATTTACAAAAAAAAAAAAAATCAAATGGGTACATTAGTTGCCAGGAATAAATGGATATTGTGGTTCACTCCTGTAATACCAGCATTTCAGAGGCTGACTCTCAAGCTTGAGGCCTTCCTGGATTGCAGACAGTTGCAAGCCAGTGTGAGGTATTGCCTGCATAAAACTCTTGTCTTCACAAAATAAGGATGATTTCGTTTGGAGGCAGGGAAGTTAACTGATCAAATATATTTGGATATCAATACATGGGATATACAAGTGTAACCTTTTTCTCTTTGAAGACTTTAGGATCTTTAGGATTCTTAGTTTTAGGTGACAGCCATTAAACGTGCTTTAAAAGTTTATTTAAATTTTTAATTGTGTTTGTATATGTTGTGAACAGCATGTAAAAGTCAGAGGACAACCCACAGGAGTTCTCACCTTCCTCCATGTGGATTGGAGGGATAGAACTCGGGCCATCAGGCCTGATAGTAAATGTGTATACCTGTCGAGCAACCTCAGGCCCAATTTTTTTTTAAAGCGATATTAAACATAATGTTACAGTTGTGAAGGGCTACTTTGGGACTGAAAGGAAACATCCATTTCCTAAATTTATCTATTCATGAGTCCTGTAGCGTGTTTAACTTTGAGTATAGGCCTCAGCCCAGGCATCAGTCCATAGGTAATCTTAGACGAGGTAAAACAGGTAAACTCCTCATTATAAATTCAGGAATACATTTATAGCTGGTGAAATAACTCAGTGTAGCATGCTTGCTGTTTAAGCATATGAGTGCTTGATTTTGAATCCCCAGAACCATGAAAAGCCAGGCACAGAAGCAAGCATCAGTAGTGCATACTCAAGTGTCCTGCAGCAAGAGGGAGACAGGTAAGAGAACTCTTAGCTAGCTGGCCCACAACCTTCCTTGCAACTCTGCTGTCTGTACCTCCTGTCTTGCAGTGGCAGTACTGAAATTTCAGACAATGTGGTACCACCTCCAGCTTTTCACATGGGTTCTGAGAATTGAACTTGGGCCATCAGGTTTGCACAACTAACACTTTTCACCTGCTCAGCCCAGCCTTTGTGTGGCCTTTTTAAGGTATGCTTCTTGAATTCCAGTATATATAGTAAGGCAAGAAATAATGCACTGAGGTTTTGTTGAGGGTTGTGATCCTGGACATCACTTGACACAATCAAGCTACATAACCACCTAGGAAGTTTGTTAGATATGCAAGGGAAATCCTTTATTTCTCTAGTCCTGAATGGCATTTTTTCAGCCAAACTATCAAAGTAGCATGTCTGCTAATGTTAGTACATGAGGGATCACTGTTTATTAAAGTATGTTTGACTATGAAATGTCCAACGCAGGATCATGTATCTGAACCCTTTGCCCCCATATGATGGTACTGTTTTGGAAGGTTGTGAAACCTTGGGGTATGGGACATAGTTGGCTGTTGTAGGCCACCAGGTACAAGCCTTACAGGTTATATTCAAGCCCTGCTTCTCTCTCCATGGTCTGCTTCTTAATCTGCTAAGGTGTGAACAAGCACTGCAAACTTCCACCACTGCAGACCAACCCATTCCAGTCACCATGCCTTCCCCACTGTAAGGGACTGTACCTTGTGAAGCTGAGACCAAACCTCTCTCAAGTTGCGCTGTTGGGTATTTTGTCTGGGTATACTGGCAGGAAAAGAAATCAATTCAAAGTATTAAAAATCAGGCAGGTGTTGGTGGCATACGCCTTTAATCCCAGCACTCGGGAGGCAGACAGATCTCTGTGAGTCTGAGGCCAGCCTGGTCTACAGAACGATTTCCAGGACAGGCTTAAGAATGGTGAGCCTGACATGATGGCATATACTTTAAGATGGATAAATAAAAACATAGAGGCATCTAGCTTAAAGATCACCGAGTACAGTATAAAGACTAGTCTTCCCTCGTGACCAACTTAATTGACTTTATGACTCTGGGAAGTCAACTTCTAAGCCTTTCCAAGGGCTGACAAAGATTTTTCTCAAGTGATTCTAAGAACATCCTGCAAATGTAGGCCATAAGAATGCATTGGTAGTATGCAAATTGTGGCAGAACTATTTTTCTCTTGTTTTAGTAATCTTGAATAGCTCTTCATGTTGTAGTCCAATTCTGTGCTGAGCTGAATAGGGACCAGATGCTTTGAGAGTTCCTTAGTCCTTCTTAGGGTTTTCAAAATGAAGGCATTCAATCTACACTTGTATCACATTGCCATCTTGTCCTGTGGGGTTAGGACTTTTAATAATCTGCTGTGGCAGACACTTGGCATTGCTTTGCTTTCAAAATCTTAGTGCCCCTAAATTTCTACCACCGTGGAGCAGAGAGGAAGAAAAGATGAGAAGGCCACTGAACAAAGCCTCAGTGGTGAAGTTCACCATTACTAGCTATTGGCTATAGTTGGTATTTTGTTTGTTGTCGGTTGGGTGGTTGGTTGGTTGGTTAGTGTGGAAGGGATATTGAGACGGTCTCTGCTTCCAAGGGCTAGGATTAAAGGTGGGTCCCACCATACCTACCCGAACCAGACATTTCCAGAGCTGCTGCTGTTTTTATCAAACATGATTTATCGTCTTACAGGTATGTGTGTCCCTCAGCCCCAAGGTTAGACTCAGCTGTTTCACAAGTTCAGTGGCACCTTCAGTTTTCTGTCTCCAGATAAGCCACATCCCTGCCCCCTTGAAGCCAATTTCAAATTGCTCAGAGACATTCCTGAAATCCGCCAGTATGCCAGAAGGAAGGAGACATTCCCAATTCCTTTCCTGAGGCTTAGTGCCTGTGTTCAGGTAGGCTTGCAGTAAGAAGTTTTTTTCTCTTTTGGGGAGCCCGCCACTCAGCACCCTAATAAATCACTCACGGAGGCTTATTTTTAGTTATGAGTGCCTGGTCTTAGCTTAGCTTGTCTCTAGCCAGCTTTCCTTAAGTTATCCTGTCTACCTTTTGCCTCTGGGCTTTTCCCATTCTCTTCTGTAAATCTTACTCTGTGGACTGCTGTGTAGCTAGGTGGCTGGCCCCTGACGACATCTTCCTCCTCTTGTTCTCTCACTCTCTTTTTCCTGGGTTCTTTTTTCTATTTATTCTCTCTGCCTGCCAGCCCCACCTGTCCTTGCTATTGGCCATTCAGCTCTATTAGGACTACCAGGTGTTTTAGACAGGCAAAGAATCACAGAGTTAAACAAATGCAGCATGAACAAAAGTCAACGCACCTTAAAATTCTATTCTGCTACATGGGTTCTCAGAACAACAGAAAGATGGATTCAAAGGTTGAAGTGGGGAACGTTTCTAAAGACCTGAATGGTAAGAGCTAATACCAGGTGGTCCCATTTAGCTTTACACTGAAGAAAAACATTTTTACTATGACATTAGCCAAAACTAATCCACTAACCAAGTGCTACTGTGAAGGACTATTTTACTCAGTGGTTAGTAGACAGAGTTAAGTGTGGAAGATAGACTTTGCAGAGTGTCAAGTAGACAAATTGTTGCTTCCACATCTATAATACCCCCGGCATCATTGTTGCTTTATGAGTTACACCTCACACACCTTTAACAGCAACACCTTTTGTCAAACTATTTTCAAATTGACCTTCTTTTTGATAATGGCAATCTAAAGTCACAGGAAATTGGCATGAATTTTTGTTAATTTTTAATTTTACTTTTTGTGTACAGGTATTTTGTTTGCATGTAGGCCTGTGCCCCACTTGCATGAAATACCCACAGAGGCTGGTAGGCGGCATCAGATTCTCTGGAACTGCAGTTAACAGGCAGTTGTGAGCTGCTACGTGGGCACTGTGAATCCAGCCTAGATCCTCTGGAAGACCAGCTTTTAACTACCTAGTCCTCTCTCCAGCCCCCGAAGTTAACCTCTTGAAACCTCATTTTCTTGGTTTTAAAATAGAGAAAAGTAAAATTCTGAGAACCTGAGTGAAGATTTGAAGCTCATTCCTATAACAAAGGAAGAGTCCAGTGCTACTTAACAGCTTAAACTCTTAAGGTGCCAGTGTGTTTGATGCTCCCTTATCTGTGCAGCAGTATTTGATATATTTCACCTGGCGCCTACTTTTCAGCAGCTGTGGAGGGTATTTACAAAGCCCAAGAAATGCTGTCTCCAGAGGATGCAGGAAGTGATGCCGTCCTGGGAAGGGTGCACGAGTTCATGATGCAGAGTGAAAGTCCCTCACTCCTGCAGTTGATGCTTCCAGCGAGTTCAGAGTTAGGAAAGCGCTTCCCGAACTCAGAGAAAATAAACCGTTCCATATGGAGCAGATTCTGAAATTAGATTAATCACACGTTCTAAAACAAGTTTCATCTGTCCGCCTCCCACAAGATGATCTAAATCACCATCCTCAGGTCATGTGGCAGAAACACTATTATCTGACAGCCGGCTCAAAGTGGAGGACTTGACAGCGAACAGCAAGGAGCTGAGGTTTGGTGTGTGTGCTCAGAAAGTCTAACTTTCAGGACTGCTTGCAAGGAATACGTGGTGACCTTACAGACCCTGCATGCAGTGTGCTTGTGCCTGGATTCCATGGTCATGGTGACCATGCCCTTGGGCAGTTCCTGACTAGCGGCTTCATTTTTGTACTAACAGTGCTTACTATGCAGGGTAGCTTTGAGGATGAAACGAGTTGGTGGGTGGCAAGTGCTTAGATCAGAGACCTGCCCTGTGGTATTCATGCTCTGATTTTCAGGGAAGGCCCCTCCACAGAGGTCATTCACTACTGGTACGGAACTCAGACTTCTAATGTTTTATTTTTACATGCATGTATGTGTGCCACATGCATGGGATGCCTTCAGAGGCCAGGAATGTTGTTGGATCTCTTGGAGGGAGAGTTAGATACATGCTGGGAACCAAGCTGAGGTCCTTTGCAGGAGCATCAAACCCTCTTAACTGCTGAGCCATTCCTCCAGCCCCAAACTCAGAGCCTGACCACTGAAGCACCTATGTATGCAGTGAACAGAACAATAGAGGAACTGGAGCAGAGCCCACAGCTAGGCACCATTTTTCTACTTGCATAAATATAGGTTTCCAAAAGGCCACAAGGATGAAAAAATAGTTTCCCTAATCTGAATTTCTCAAACTTGGGCATGTATGAGAGGACTTCCTGTTGAAACATTTTTGCCTCAATTGTGAGTGATTTAGTGGGTCTGGGTAGCATGTGAGAATTTGAATTGCTTACCACTGGTGGTCCAGGGACAGACCTGGAGAGTCACTGACTGACTTTTTTTTCTTCATGCTTGCAGAGCCAAAGCTCAGCTGATCATCTCTCTAGCCTTCTTCGGCCCCTTCTAAGGACACTAATTCATTCATGAGGCTCTGCCCTTGTAACCTAATCACTTCTCAAAGGCCTCTGTCTCCATACCAAAGTCCTGGCTAATAGACACTATGAAAGATGACATAAAAAAAAACTACAATTTGTTACATATGACTGTTTGTTTGTTAGAGGCCTTTTTTAAAAGGCCCTTTCAGTCGGGAGAACCCCCTTTTGCAACTGCATGCAGTATGACATGTAGACAGCAGGGGGAGCCATTGTAACATTTTCTGGTCCAGCTATGCAGCTAATTGTCACCACTCATGCAGAGGACAAACCCAGTGAGGTTAAAGGAAATGCCAGACCAGTCAGGAAGCAGGGTAGCCACATTAGGTCCCTGGTCCTTATGGGTAAGCTGATGGTGTCCTGAGGGCTAGCCTGCTCTAGAGACCAGTTCAAACCAGGATTCTCACCCCTGTCACCAGAGCACCAAGATGGTGGAGCCCTGCTTGGTAGGTTGCAAAGTTTCTGGGTACAAGTCATCACCGGCTAGAGATATTTATGCAAAATCTCCACATGGAATACTGAAGCTCAGTTGGAGAAGGGACTTCAATAACTGGTTGGTTGTTGTTTTAGTCTATTTATTTATTATTTAGACACAAGATTTCTCTGTGTAGCCTTGGCTGTCCTGAAACTCATTCTATAGACCAGGCTGGCCTCCAACTCACAGACATCAGCCTGCTCCTGCTTTCCCAAGAGCTGGGATTAAAAGTAGGTGTCACCACTGCCCCGCAATTTTCGTTTTTGTTTACTTCTGAGTTTTTGGTTTGGGTTTGGTTTTGGTTCTGGTTGTTGTACTAAGACAGGGTTTCACTGTGTAGCCCTGGCTGTCCTAGAACTTGCTCTGTAAACCACACTGGTCTCAAACCCAGATATCTACCTGTCTTTGCCTCCCAAGTACTGGGATAAAGGTGTGTGCTATCACCTCACCTGGCTCTCAGTAGCTGTTTTTAGTGACACAGTGATACATTTGCTCTTGAAGATAAAGGGTCAGAGCAACTTAGTGACAGGCCTTGCCCCTCTGCCCCCCTCTGTGCCAGCCCTTCCACTCAGAAACAGCCCCTTGGCTGCCTTCTGGGCAGCAGACAGCTGCATCTTGCTGTTGGTGGACAGTGGACCATCTCCATCATCTCATGGCTGAAACTGTTGGGCCCCTCATCAGCCTACATTTCCCAGTTTACAGATCTAGGCCCAGCTCAAGGAGCAAGGGCCTGTCGATTGGGTGGTCCCTAACCTTAAAAAGTAGCCACACCTAAAACAGCCATCCAGCCTAGACAGAGCCACATGGTAGGCTGTAGACAGAGCACAGCCTTTTCTCTGCAGATCCTGGTCTGGTTAGGATGTCCCTACCTGGAGTATATAAGGATAGCAGACATTGGCAGTGACTCCATCAATCTGTCATGAAGAGTAGCCAGAGGAAACAGCCTCCTCTGGAGGCTGTCTCTACCAGAAACACCTTTGTCTCCTCACAAAGAAACAGACTTTCCACACCACAGATCAGAATAGCCTAACCTGCTCCTCAGCAGGCACAAAATCAATTTTCTGTCCCCTCTCACCTCCCATTGGCAGCAGAACACAGTTAGCAAGCTCAGCTTCCTGTCCCCTCGGTAACCCTGTTTGGTGAAATTAGAATTAAGAGTTTAATTCAATGTAGTGCAAAGCCCAATGAGATTAGCTTTATGGTTTCAGACCTGCGCTAGGAAACAGCATCCTTATGTTCTCTATTCTTCTTCCTAAAATTGACATAACTGAGGAGAAGGGAAGGTGGGGGACATTAGCCTTGGTCCTCTGCCCTCCTCCACTCAACATGTGTTCTGGGGATGTAAAATCCGATTTTCTGAAGCTTGGCTGGCATATCTCTTTACAAGATGAAGTTACTTTTAGATTTCTTTTCCATGTGGTGTAAAATAAGGTGGCAAACTGAGCCCATTCAGTAGCCTCTGCATGTGGGATAGAGTTTCCATGAGGCATTTCATGTCATCTGTTATCTGTACTGTCTCTGAAGCCTTGTGGATGTCCAGTGACCAGGCTCAGAAAGGCCATGTTCTCCTGACACTGTAGTCTTAGAATTCTATTTTTCCCATTTGCTTTACAGTATATAAATTGTTACATAGCTGTTGTTTGACACAAGATATTTGTGTTTATTTTTTTTAATTCTAAGATTTATTTATTATTTATACAAAGTTCTGTCTGCATGCTTGCCTGCAGGCCAGAAGAGGGCACTAGATCTCATTATAGATAGTTGTGATAGACCATGTGGTTGCTGGGAATTGAACTCAGGATCTCTGGAAGAGCAGTCAATGCTCTTAACCACTGAGCCATCTCTCCAGTCCCTGTTTCTTTAATTTTGCATGAGGGGGTCTGTGTATGGTATATGCACAAGAGTGTAGGTGCCCTTAGAGGTATGAAGAGGATTTGGGTTCCCATAGCTGTTGTGAGTTGCCCAGTCCTCTGATAGAGCAGTGTATTCTCTTAACTGCTGCACCATCTCACCAGACTCCTAATCTCACTTTTAAAATGGAAAAGAGAGCCAGACTTTGTGTCATGTATCTGTAATCCCAACATTCAGGGGGCTGAGGTAGGAGATTGCCAGGCTGGAGGCCAGACTAGACACCACAGCAAGTTCTAGCACTGCTGTGGTGCATATGATACCCTGCCTATAAAATCTGGAAACAGGTGAGCAGAGTGAGTCTTGTAGCTCAGTACAGCCACACAAACAGAAAGGCAGGTCTGGGATTTGAAGCAGGCTCTTTGCCCATAAACTGTACACTCTGCTTCATCAGAACTAAGTGGTGATTCCTTCTCTCCTTAGCTGTCTAACTACAGCCAGCCCCCTCTCTGAGGTTAGCAATTCTGGACATTTTAAGTTAAAGCACACCGGTGCTCTATTTCTACTTTTAATCACCAAGATAATTATTCTAGCTCTCTGAGTGGTTTTGCATGTAAAGTATTTATTTCCTGAAAACAAGTTTCCTTAGCAAAACGTAACAAATTTTATCTCTGAAACCTAAATTTTCTTATACCCTCATACACTTTTAAAATGTCATTAAAGATGTCTACATGAAGAATATTTGCCCTGTAACAAAATTATATTTCTTCCCAAGATGTAGTGATTTAATAATTAAAAGAATATCCATGAAATATAAATGCTAGGTGTTCATCAATAAATTAAATTAGATTGTGGATGTTAGGAGCCAATTATCATACAAGAGACCTCCAATGGTTGAAATAATGAGGCCAAATTATTACTCTTGACATTCTCTATAGACCATGATTATAAATTGCTAAAATGGTCTAATAGATTATAGAATCTTATGAGATTTGAGGCCCCCTTAAAATATTCATTGTGTATTAGAAATTAGTTGTCTTGACTGATTATAGTTATAATTCCACTATATGTTTACAAGAGATAAGAGATGGCAGGGTGCCATGGAATTGAAAAGAAAAATGTGTTCTGCTTATGAAATAACTAAGATAGTGGCACCATGGGTAAGAGCAGTCTACAAATCTAGATTTAAATGCATCATTTTCTAACTTTGTGGCCTTCAGCGATATAGGTTCTGATGAGACAGTGACTGGTACTTAGCAAACAAAATCAACATTCTCATGATCTCTCCTGTCAATGAAGGGAGATTAAAGGCTGGGGGAGATGCTACCTTCCTCCATTACTTCTTACATATCAACCCTCATTAGGCTGCAATGTTTTCTGTAGCATCAATGTGAAAAGTTATTGGTATATTGTCAGTGAAGTAGCGGCAAATGATAGATTCCCAGCACCATCTAAGTGGCAAAGGAGCCAGAGACACCAGGTTTTTAGTACTTGCCACTTTCCATGGTGTAAATACAATGACAACCTACATGAGTATCTCCATTGAATGTGGAGTTGGGATGAGACCTGTATACTCACTTCTCACAATGTGAAAGGATCCAGTACCCTTGTATTATACTTTCAAATTAGGAGTGGGAAGATGGGTTCTATTTCTGACTCTGCTGCCCAGCCCAGTGCCCCACCCTCAGCTTGCTTGTAGGACCCTGGGTAATTCAAGATTCCCTAAGCTTCAGCTTCTTTATCTAATGGATATAGCAGTACCTATCTGGCAAGGCTCCTAAAGCTGATGTGACAATAAAACAAATATGGAGAAACCTTTGAAGCCATGCAATCCAATGGAAGTGAGAGCAATGGGTAGTGTTGTCCATGCATAGATGACTACTGTAGGTGATTTTGTTAAACATTCTTTACCTTTTAATTTACTATACACCCAGGCCCTGGAGCTCGTGGTTCACTTACCTGATCTCTTTCTGCTTCTATGATTGTTAGCTTGCAGTGGTCACTGAACAGTTTACTGTGAAGCCTTTTCAGGTTGCAGAAAACAGAGGCCAACTCCTATTGTTTGTCTTGCTTCAGGGCAGTAGAGTCTTTGGAAGCCTTCAAATGGTCTGCCACACCCTGAGCATAGGAAACAAGGACCTGGGAACCTGGTCATACTGCCCTTCCTCCTAGAAGTGGTAGTGATTAGTCCCTGTGTCAATCACAAGACTCTTGGCCTTCATTTCTTTTTTCTCTCACTTGAATACTCTTGGCCATGGCCACTTCTGCTGCAGTTGCCTTGGAGACAGTGGACTGGTAGAAAATTCCTTTTTTCGTACCACCTGGGTTCAGATCCCCAGTCATCCTGTCCTGTCTTTGATCTGGCTACCTAATCCTGCTGTACCTCAGTTTCTCCATCTGTAAATGGGGCTGATGGAACTTACCTCCTCAGCTTGTTATGCAGTTAAAGGAGCTGGAACCTGTAGGATGTTCAGATGAGCATTTGACACACAGCAGACACTAATTGTTGACAGCTGTCTTTCTGTGGTCTCCCATTGGGTCTGGACTATCCTTAAGATGGACACATCTTAGTTAGTTGTTCCCTGTTCAGAGGATTGGCCACCTTTAGCTATGTAGCAATGTAACAAGATATAAAGCAGGGCCAGTTATGTGTGAGGAGCCCCCAGGAATGGGTCTTCATCTGAGAAGCACTGTGGTCTTGCAGATCAGAACCAGCCTCCTGGTTTCCTTCTCACACAACAAGTTGACCCTTCCTGAGCACCCAAAGGAGTCAGAATAAGACCACAAGTGTGTCCAGGAAGGCACAAGTCCATGGCTAATTATAACAGAGAAAAATACAAAGTTTTAGCTTCTTGGGCATAGGTGGGCAAATTGGACATTTGGCCTTCATTTTGCTGTCAATCTAGCCCTGTATTCCTGAGGGCCCCACTCCTGCTGCTCACAGCTCGTGAAGAAGCCTGTGAGTCTCAGGCTGGGGTGCAATAACCTCCGAGGGGTGTGGTTAGCTTGATAAGAAACAGCTTCTTCATGTTCCTTGGAGGGAAAACATTTCAGAGTGTGCTTCCAAGGCTCAGCTGCTCATCTAATAACAATAATAATCACCTTAATGTTCTTCAATAGGGGATTAGTTAAGCAAATTAGGGAACATCCGTAGTACATGATGCAGCCATTAAATTAAACGAAGTAGAACAATACTGTATTTCATTAATCCTTACACCTCTCAAAACCTCTACCATGCTGGGGGTTTTGTGGGTGTTACAATGGGGGTGAGAACCATCAAGGATTTGGGAACTCAAAAGTCAGTGCCCAATACCTTTTGAGCTAAAGTTATATTCCTGGATGTGAGCCAATGTTACATTTTCATCCTGGTTTGAAAGGGAGGAAGAGATGACCCAGCTTGCACCAGTTTCCTGGAACACCATTGGTAAGCTGAGCAGACATTGCAGAGATGAAGGGCTGCAACTAGAATTATAATTTCTGGGGGACAGTGTGGTTAAGAACGGGATGTTCCAAGTGGAGAGCAAGTGTGAGTCACTAGACTGAGGAAGTGTCTAAGATTCCTTGTGAACTCCATGTCAGCTCAGGATGGTTCAAGGCCATTGCCAGCTGCCATCTGGTGGACGGAGCTGTAACTGTGAAGCCTAAGAGTGGACTGAGGAGGATCAACAGGAATCTCGAGCTGGGGAGCAGACAAAGCTTTGGAAGGACAGGGTTATGTGCCTCAGAAGTGGCACGAGGCTTAACTAGTACCAGAAGAGACATGACATCATTTGAGGGAACATTTTCAAGGCCCCACCCAAGAGAGTTGGCAATCTTTGGGCTGAGGGAGAGAGAAGTCACTCTGGAGTGGGTGACCCTTATCATTGATTCAAGTGTATGGCAGACTTAAGTAGATAGCTTGGGACTGACACCTTGAATTTAGAAGCTCAAGACAAGGGACTTAGGGAACATTTTTCTGGCTCTGGCTTCTGACTTCTAGCTTTCTGCCTGGGACCCAAGAATGAGGCTGGGGTGGCTCTGCCTTTCCTCACCAAGCTCATGCTGCAAGGACATCTTGGTTTGTTTCTGCTGCTCTCACAAAATAGCACAAATTGTAGCTTACAAACAACACAAATCATTTGTCACAGTTCTGGATGTCTGAGACTAGAGGCAGGCATGGGTGGGTTCTGGTGAGGGCTCTGCACTGGGTTGCAGATGGATGCCTTCTTTCTGTGTCCACCCATGGTAGAAGTGGTAAAAGAGTTCCTTGGTCCTCCATCTGTTTGATTCATGGAGATCTGGTCATCTCCAGACAGCTATCACCTCAAGTGTTGGGATTTCAACATGTAAACAGAGAAGGCACAGACGTCCAAGCTATAGCAGGTAATATGCTGCCAGGGTTGCCATCTCATTGCTGCTCTGAGCTTCAGCTTCCTGAAATGCCAGTGGGCTGAGAAAGAACCGATATTACTAGAAGTAAATAGGACTAGCAAATGAAGCTCTGATCTGAAGTGTTTAGATGGCCTCAGTAGGAGCCAAGGCAAACATGGCTGCCCAGTTAGAGACAGACCCCAACATTCAAGACCTTGGTGGGTTCAGGTTCATGGATTGTGAGTCTCAATTTGCTTTCTCTCTAGCAGAGTATCCAAGAATGAGAACTATAATATAGTCACTTACCTTCTGGAACCTGAGCATCTGTGTGTGAGACTACCCTGAAATGGACGGGCTTACAGATGCTGCACAACAAATCACCCAAATACCTGTGAGCACAGAGCAATAATGGTTTGTGATTTCCATGGCTCAAAAATTCAGAGCACAACACAGGCAGGAAGGCTTGTCCCTGCTCTACTAGGTCTAGATCACAGAGAGGAAATGCAAAGGCTGGTGCTAGAATGCTCTACAGTAGCAGTTCTCAACCTTCCTAAAGCTGAGATGCTTTAATAATATTGTGGTGACCGCCCCCCCACCATAAAATTATTTTTGTTGCTACTTCATAACTGTAATTTTGCTACTGTAATGAATTATAACATAAATATCTAAGTTTTCTGATGAGCTTAGGTGATCCATGTCAATACCCACAGGTTGAGAACCAGCTGATCTACAAGCTCATCCACTCATAAATTTGTAAGGATGCTAGCCATGGGCTGAAGGGACAGAATTCCAACAAACAGCCTACTATGTGGCTGGGTTCTAAGGGTCTCAGGAAAGAAACCCATGTGGAAGTCACATCGGATCACCTTTGTCCTGTTTGTGAGACACGCTTAAGGAGAGAAATAGACTCCCCTTTGGACCTATATTTAAATGATCAGCTGGTGGCACAGGCCTATAATCCCATCTAGGGAAGCAGAACAAAGCAAGATCAAGGCCAGCCTTGACAACTTAGTGAGTGAGACCCTGTGTCAAGATCAGAGGTGAAGCAGACCTTAAAGCCAGGGCAGAGGGCTTGCCTAGCATGTGCACAGACAGGTTTGATCTCTCCCTCCTCTAAGTAAATAAGTAGGAGAATGAACTACCATAGGTAAGATAACTATATAGATTTTAACAAATGGGGCATTCAAGTTTGTTTACACCCCATATTTCCTTTCCCCACCCATATTTCCTTTCCTCACCAAGCCAAGATGTTGAAGCTTGAGGGGGCAGTGTGTGTGTGGAGGTTGATGCTGAGACACCACATTGCTTTTGCTCTCACAATGTTAATCTGTTACCCGCTTGAGCATATGAGAAGGAAGAAGTTGTATTCCTTCAGGCTTCAGCCAACAGTACTCAGAGATGAACTGGCTGTAGTCTGGGGGTGAGTGTGTGTGTGAGGGGCAGGGGATTCTCAGCTGAGTGTGGTGCACGCCTTTAATACCAGAACTGTGGAGGCAGAGGCAGGCGGATCTCGGTGAGTTCAAGGCCAGCCTGCTCTACAGAGTGAGTTCCAGGATACCCAGGGCTATGTAGAGAGTCTCTGCTCCCCATCACCACCATAAAAAAAAAAAAAACTGGGGGAGGAGGATATTAACCTATAATTAAGGAGGGGCAATGGACATTATTAGGTTAGTTTTTAGCATTCCACCAGTTTAATGAAATATCTGACACAGACTACTTATAAAGAAAATAGGTTTATTCAGTTCATATTTGGGAGGTCTGTATTGACTCAGCTCAATGAGGACTCTCTCTCTCTCTCTCTCTCTCTCTCTATATATATATATATATATATATATATATATATATATGCACACGATATCAAGGTAGAGATTTGACTATATAAAATCTTATATTACTAAATAGGAAGTCAGAGGAAACAACCAGTTTCACAGTCCCTACAATGGTGGTACCCCCAGGTGACCTAAGGACCTCCCACCTATAAAGGTTCCAACAGTGTGAGGTGTGAAGTATGGGGTTGCAGTGTGGGGTTGCAGTGTGAGATGTGCAGTGTGAGGTGTGCAGTGTGGGGTTTGAGGTGTGAGGTGTGCAGTGTGGGGTTGCAGAGTGGGGTTGCAGTGTGGGGTTGCAGTGTGGGGTTGCAGTGTGAGATGTGCAGTGTGAGGTGTGCAGTGTGGGGTTTGAGGTGTGAGGTGTGCAGTGTGGGGTTTCAGTGTGGGGTTGCAGAGTGGGGTTGCAGTTTGGGGTGTGAGGTGTGAAGTGAGGGCTTGCAGTGTGTTCCATGCAGTGTTTAGTGTTGGTTCACTTTGTTTCTTATGTCTTGTGACACCAGCTTGTCACCATGAAGCTCAGCATCTGTCTGCCCAGTTTGTTCTTTCTCATTTTCTTCCCTTCTCTTTCTGAAGCCATGAAGACTGACCTTTCCAGGGAAATTTCTAGAACTTATTCAACATGGGAGGAGAGAAAAAGAGAAGGGGAAGTGTCCCGCGCGCGCTATGTTCTCACCGGCAAGAATCACGCAGGACACTCGGATCCTTCTGCAGGAAAGCTTTAATGCGTCTTGAGAGAGGAGAGCATAAGCTTACCAGAGCGGAGACCCCGGCCCAAGAATCCCGTTCCTTAATAAAGGCTGGCAGCCCGCCTGGGATGTGTTACCCTATGAATGGCTTCAGCTCCTCAGGCCAAATGAGCCACGGGATAGGCAGAGATCAAAGAAATGGAGAATTACCCAGCGCCTGCGAAATAATTTACATTTAGTGCCTGCAGGCACCATCATTGTAATGGAGAATGCAGGGACGGCTCCCTACAGGGAAGAAGAACCAGGATAAGGGAGACGTTTTTAAGAACAGTGTCTGAGCCTCACTGCTGCTTGGCCAAATTGCTTTAGTCTCCTCCTTCTGTACAGTAGAGCAAGCTAAGGCTGGAAAGGTGAAGTGGTCAGGGTCAGGGTCTCCAGAGATACAGAACTAGTAGGAGAGATACCTAGCCTAGCAAATCTGCTCATAAGGTGGTGGGAGCTGGCAGGCCCAGAACCCACAGTCAGGCCAGGAGGCTGGACATTTGGGTGAAAGTTGAAGTTACAGTCTTTATCTTGATGCAAGCATAGAGGCTGAAAACTAAAGTTGAGCTTTTATATTGCATTCTTTTCTTTTAAAAATATTTTGTTACATTTATTTGTATATGCGGGTGCACATGCTAAGGTCAGAGGGCAACTCTGAGGAATCAACTCTCTCACAAAAGTTCTGGAGACTTAACTCAGGTCATCTGGATCTGTGGCAAGCACCTTAACCCACTGAGCCATCTCTCTTGCCTGTTCATTCTGTTACAGTCTTGAAGAGAATCCCTCCTTCAGGAACCTCTGTTTTTGTTCGACTTAAAGGCCTTCAAATGGTTGGCTGAAGCCAGAGAGTAATTTCCTGAGTCCTCCAACTGTAAATGTTAACCACATCTAAAATATACCTGCACAGGAACATTTGGGCTGCTGACCAAACACCACACCACAGCCCAGGTCATCTGATACAGAATTAATGGCCGTAAGTGAACAGGACAAAATTTCACAGCTAGTAAATGGTAAGCCAGGACAGAAACCCACATTTCCCTGGAACCGAAAGCCAGACATGGTGAGCAAGTCGCAGTTCAAGGGAGTCCCCAGTGGTTGCCTCTGGAGAGAGGGTGGAGCAGTGCTGTTAATCAACAGCTGACAGCTCTTCCTAGCGCCCCTGCTCTGATCCTCACTACCTACCATTAAGCTCCAAGGGATAGAGGGATAAAGGGTAAGAGAGAGAAAGAGAGACAGAAGTGCAGGCACCATGGGTAGTAAGATTCAATGACACCAAGAGGAAGTACAAATTAATATAATGATGTAGGACATTACCCACCACAATGTCTAAACGTAAAAAGACTAAAAATACCAAGTGTTGGCAAGGTTGCTGAAAAACTGGAAGTCTCAGAAATTGGCAGTAGAAGTGTCTGTCAGTACAACTACTTGGATATGCACCAGGAAGTACCATTAGAGCTAAGTGCCTCCTGTGTCACCCAGCAATACAACCCCTGGGGATAACAAGAAAAAGAAGTATAATTGTAGGCAAAGGAATGTACATTACTACTTAATTCAGACTTGCTCATACCTGAAAGCTGGCCACAGCCCAGTGTTCATCAGTAGACTGGATCTACTGACAAGGGCACTTTAATTCAGTGAAATATTACACCACAATAAAAAAAAAGAACTAACATGGTGAATACAACATAATGAAACTCATCTATTTTGAATCAGGGGTGGAGATTTGTGCATTTTATTGCACATATGACTCAAGAAAAAGCCAAAATCCACTAATTTGTTTTCTTCTTGACTTTTGATAAAGTTGCGGGGGGGGGGGTCACCATGCAGCCTAAGTGTTTTAGTTTGGGTTATTATTGCTGCGATGAAACACCACAAAGACCAAAAACAACTTGGTATACATATCCTTTGAGGGAAGTCAAGGCAGGAACTCAAGTGTGTAGCAACCTGGAGGCATGGAGCAGATACAGAGTGTCCCGCGCCCGCTCTGTATTCCTCGCCAGCAAGAAATACACGCAGGACACTCGGATCCTTCTGCAGACAAGCTTTAATGCATTAGACTGAACAGAGACTGAGCAGAGACATTGAACTAAGAAAACCATCCCTTATAAAAGGCTGACCAGCCGCCTGGGACGTATTACCCTATGAATGGCTTTAGCTCCTCAGGCTAAAATGAGCCACGGGATAGGCAGAGATCAAAGGAATGGAGATAACCCGGCGCCTGTGAAGTAATTCACACCTTGGTGTCTTCAGGCAGCATTATAATGCAGGAACCGGCTTCCTACATATCACCCTTTTTTTATTAATTAATGAAAAGGCTTTATATTATTACAAGCAAATAGGTCACCCATATGTTGAGGGATAGAGGCAGGGGTTGACCTTCCCAAAATCAAACATTAAGACTGTGTACGAGAGTCACCATCAGGCTGTCAGCTTGACCCGAAGTACTCCCGACCTGTCCTCTGCCGTTTTTCTGGGAAAGGGGGACTGGGGCAGGTAACCCTTATGCAGGTCAACGTACCTCCCAGAGAAGCCTGTATAATAGGCAACTCTGTGCGATGCCTATGCTCAGCATCCCTCTTTGGGGCTGCACAAACCAGACACTCTACCCTGTGCAGTGAGCCTAGGCTCCGGGTGTGCAAGAGCTGTCTGGCCGGCGGCCTATTGCTAGTAGCCAAAAATATAAGCGCTTGGATGATCTCTTGGTTTGAGCCCTGGAGCTTACATGCCAGCCAAAGAAGTAACAGCATTTCGAAGGCGGCTGCATCAAACAATTATACCCACCCCTTTTCTCACAGACCAGCCAAAAATAACAGCAATCTGTAAACGGCTGCATCGAACAAACACCTCCACCCCTTTTCCGCCAAGGGCAGGAGTTAATCTGGATAACAATAGCGGCTCTCAACTCCCGGGGGTAGAGGGTGGAGTTCCGACTTTTGAAGGTCTGTAGAGGCTCTTTAGGTTGAATCTTTCTGGGATCTACAGGGGATTCTCTTCATCCTGTGAGAAAACACAATATCGCTCCCCTGGATCTTATGAGAATAGGATCCGGGCCTTTCCAAAAATCAGTTAAGATATCTTTCCATTTTACCATTTCCTTTTGGCCTTTTAGTTTTTGAGGTGAGACGCTTGGCCTCGGTATGGCCCCCAGCGTTAATGTAAATGAGGCTTTAAAGCCCCAGGCATTCCAGGCCTTTAAGAAGTGTTGAATAGCAGGCATGGCCTTTTCCCCTATCAAAGACTGGGAAAGCCATCTGTAATTTTTTCCATTCCTCTGATGGTAAGAAGGAGTCGGTTTCAAATAGTGGGGGTGCTGATGGAAGCACACCCGCTGGCATTTTTGGCCGTGCTGCTTCTTTCTCTAGCTCTGCTTCCTTGTTAGAGTCTAAAATCTTAGAGTCTGAGCTGCTCAGCTCCAAGGCTTTCAGTTTCGTTGCAGGGCAGAGGCTAGGTTCCTCATCTCTCCTAAATTTACCGGGGTGTGACCGGCCATTTCCCATTCTTTTTCCCTCCTTCTCTGTCTCTCCCTCATCCAGCTGAGCTGTTCCTTTTAAAACTTTATCTCTTGAGCTTTTAGAGTTATCAGAGCTATTAAGATTTAAAGCTTTATATACTCCCTTGTCAGTAGACATTCCAGGAGGTCTTTTTTTCTTATTTGTTGCTGTATACACTCTCTTGTCACTAGACACCCCGGGAGGTCCTTTTTTCTTATACGTTGTAGTTTCTCTTCTTACATACACTCCCATGTCACTAGACATCCCGGGAGGTCCTTTTTTCTTATATTTTATTGTTAGGCGCGCCCCATCTCTCATTACATTCGGTTTCTGATATGTAATTTTGGACTTCTTTAAGATTGTTACAACAGTGAGAAAAGTCAAAATAGCTCCTAGTAAAAGCATAGAAGCCTCTATATTAACCTCCCACAATAGCAACATTCCCAAGCCAAAGTCTAGAAAAATCATACCTCTCCGAATTTTTCTCATTACATTCGGTTTCTGATATGTAATTCTGGACTTCTTTAAGATTGTCCCAAGCCAAAGTCCAGAAAAATCATACCTCTCCGAATTTCTTTCATTACATTCGGTTTCTGATATGTAATTTTGGACTTCTTTAAGATTGTCCCAAGCCAAAGTCCAGAAAAATCATACCTCTCCGAATTTACCATCCTGCAGTTCTGAATCCGCCCTGTAGCCAAGGGGTCTCTGTGGTGCTGGAGATGTTAAGCGTCCCGGGTTTCAGCACCATATGTCCCGTGCCCGCTCTGTATTCCTCGCCAGCAAGAAATACACGCAGGACACTCGGATCCTTCTGCAGACAAGCTTTAATGCATTAGACTGAACAGAGACTGAGCAGAGACATTGAACTAAGAAAACCATCCCTTATAAAAGGCTGACCAGCCGCCTGGGACGTATTACCCTATGAATGGCTTTAGCTCCTCAGGCTAAAATGAGCCACGGGATAGGCAGAGATCAAAGGAATGGAGATAACCCGGCGCCTGTGAAGTAATTCACACCTTGGTGTCTTCAGGCAGCATTATAATGCAGGAACCGGCTTCCTACAACAGAGGCCATGGAGGAGTGCTGCTCACTGACTTGCTCCCCATGGTTTGCTCAGCCTGAGATCTATCACATTTCTTCCTCAATTGCACTCTGCCTTGTTTTCATTTGTTGGTTGGTTGGTTTCTTTGTTTTGTTGTTGTTGCTGCTGTTATTTTGAGACAGAGTCTTTCCCTGAACCTGAAGTTTACTGATTAGCAAGGTCTTCGGGCTAATGAGCCTCAGGGATCCTTTAGTCTCTACATCCCAGCACTAGCATTATAAGAGCATAGCCCCAAACCTGGGTCCTGGGGATCTGAACTCAGATTTTCATGCTTCAGCAGCAAACACTTTTTACCTACTGAACCATCTCTCCCATCTCTGTGTTTTGCTTTACATTAAGCAAACAAACAAACAAAAAACAACTTTAAACAATAAGAAACTTGGAGGTTGTTGTGTCAGTGTTGCTGAAGAGCTGAGGCTGGGAAGGACACCAGGCAAAGTTGTTTTCATTGGGAGGGGTACCCTGCCCCCACCAGGCCATTGGCCCTGCTGCCCACACCTTCAAGGAAGGAGACCCTGGGAAAGTGTTCCTTGCAGATAATCAGGGCTCATTTCTGAGCTTGTGATCAAAAGGAGGTACATCTTGTAAAAAGCTCTGTCATTTCACTTAAAACAGAACTCTCTTCCCTTGTCTGATGTGTTGATTAGATTTCAGACAGGGTTGATGCCATTAAGTTAAAAAGTCATCTCCTCGGGAAACAGACCAGAAAACCTGGATTCTATTTTTGAAAGCCTTAGATCCCATTAGGATGAAATATTGAAAACCACGTGGATTTAGACTCAATGGGAGAACTCAGAACTCTGAGTACCAGGAGGCTCTGATGAGCACCTGGATGGCCAGAGGGGAGAGGACAGCGGTAAAATGGGGACAGTGTACTTTGGCAGGGAGATCAGAGAATTCTCAGCAGCTCTCCTTCTCAAGAACAAGTGACCAATAAATCAAACATTGCCCCTCTGCCAGGGAATGGCAGTGGCTCTATGAAATATTGTGTAACCATTAAAACGTCCACATTAGAGCTACACCAATGGACTTGGATGAATTTCCACCATGGATTGATTGGAAAAAGCAAGACATTTGTGCTTTTAAAGGATGTGTGTGTGTGTGTGTGTGTGTGTGTGTGTGTGTGTGTGTGTGTGTGTAATGATCCTCATGCTTAAAGCAATAACATCCCCATTGCTGAGTATGACAGCCCATAGGTACATTCACATGCCTTTGTATGTGAGTCTACATCAACTGAGAAAAACACAGAAAGAAAACCACCAGGTTGTCAATGCCAATTATTTGGCGGAACTCAAGACTCAGATGGGGGATGTTGAAGAGAAGTGGAACCAATGTTTTAAAAAAATCATCAACAAAAGTATAGCCAGCAGGATTGATTCCAGTGCATTCACGGGCTGTGTGAAGACAGATGGGGAGTGGGATTAAACATGGCGCTGTGTCTCTCATCTGTAGCCCGGTCATGGATCTAGGACCAGACATAATAAAGGCTCTGTTCACTGGAGCTCACACTTCCTTTGGGAAACAAGGCAATACCCTGCAGTGCTCAGAGTGAATCGAACATTCTACTTCCCTGCCTCCTGAGTTCTATTGGGGCCTGTATATTTTGGAACTCTATTCCACCCAGCCAAGAGTTCTGGAGAGCCCAGAATTTCTATTGTCTTTTAGTTGTAGGCTGATAGCTGCTGGATGGCCAGGCCTCTGTGGAAAATGGCTCCTATTCTAAATAACAATAGCCTTGGGCCAAGGAGAGTCTATACCCACCCTGAAGGCTAGTGAGATGTGCTGGTGTGGTGTACCTGAGGGCTTGAATATATGCTGTAAAGAAGTATCTCTAGGATTAAGGGAAATATTTGCTATCAGCCCTTTAAACATGATAAAGATGTCTTCTGCCATTGCCCCCACCTTTGGATGGTTACTTAAGGTGATTGATCAATAAACTGTGGCCTTCAGTATTAACTGATGGCCCTCCTGGTATGATCAGATGTCTCCATCTTTTCTTTAACATCCTTGGATAGCTAACTTTCCCTCGTCCACACTCCCCCACTCAGGTTCAGACTTGAGGTTGTTCAACCGGTTCCTATCGAAGCCCCCAAGACATCAGTCCATGATAAGTTCCCACCACTCTGTCATACCGTTTATTGAGCAAGCATTTCCTCAGCCCACGCTAGCACCAGGCATAGTCACTGCTGCTAAGGGGTCTAAGAGTGGAGCAATACCATTGGAGATGAATACACAGAGATGTAAGTAAATTGTTACCAGATGGGATTAAAGGACTATGGCTTGGACAGAGAGAGAAACAAATAGAGAATATGTCATCATATTCTTTGTAGCTCGTACTAGCAGGCTCTGAGTCTGAAAGGGAGCAGTCAGTAAAGAGCAAAGTGACTTAGCTGATATACAGATGAGAAGTCTGCTTTAGTTTCTGCCATGGCAAAGACAAAACTCCTGCTCCTTGCACATGTCTGACATACTCCTTTTTAAACAGTTGCAATGTTTTGTGAGGATCTGAGAACACAAAGATGCATTGTATCCAGATCCCTGGTCTTGTGCTTCTAACAAGAACAAAGAGCACCACAATCCTGGGGTGACTTGCAAGGTTCCTAAGCTGGAGATGGCAGGGAGGAAAGGGGACTGGAATCCTTTCCTTCAGAGAGAAGAGCCACAGGCTATCTTTACATCAGTAGCAGTAAGACCTGTGGTCTCCAGAGTTCCAGAAAATGCACTACGAGTCAGGCAGGCAGGAGAGATGGCTCACTGGACAAAGTGCTTGCTGTGCAAGCATGAGGACCTGAGTTCAGATCCCCAGCATCAACTTAAGAAGCTGGGCATGGAGGTGTGCACCTGTAACCTGAGCACTGGGGTGGGCAGAGACCGGCAGATCCCTGGAGCTCCAGCTTGCTGGCCAGTCAATCCAGATGAATGGATGAGCTTCACATTCAGTGAGAAATACTGTCTAAAGAAAACTAAGGTGGGGAAGTGATTGGGGAAAACATCCTCACCTCCGCATGTGCCCATGTGAGCAACTACACCAGAATACACATACACACACATGCATGCACACACATACACGTGACACCACAAGTCATGAGAACATCTCTCATTCATTCCACACAGTATGACAATGCTGCATCCACCCCATTGCCTTTTATTTTCTTAAACACTAGGTGCTTTGAACATGTACAAGCATGTGCCAGTTTGCACACAGGGATTTATGACAATGTTATTGGTAATTGTGAAAACCTGGAAGCAACCAAGTAGGTTAAATAGGTGCATGGATAAACCCCAGTTCATGCACACAATGGAATATTATTCATCACCAAAGATACAAAACGCTAATGCCTGAAAAGATACAGGGGAATATTGAGTGTGTATAAAAAAGGGGAAAACACCCTTGCAAGTGCTGCATACTGTAAGATCCTGAAGGTGGACATCTTGGAAAAGGTCAAACTATGGAACACAGGGGAATTTTAGACTGAAATTGTTCTGTTTTGTCTTGCGGCACTGAGGCAAACATGGAACTGTTCTAATTGATACTGAAATGGCAGACACGTGTCATTATATATTTGATGAATGGCAGGGCATTTGTAAACAGTTACATGGAAATAGTCCTTATGAATACAGACCTCATTTTTTTAGTGCCTCTATTTTTTAAGTTGACATTTAAAAGCAAGACAGCATCACAAATTTATATTCAAGTGAATATTCTTATTTAGACTAGGAATACAAGAAAGTTCAAACAAAAATATTTTTGCAGCTTCCAAAAATATTTATTTCCAGGCAGCCACATATTTGGTTTTTTTTTTTTATGGTGCTGGTGTCATTTTGAAGGCCAAAGGATAGTCTACAGGAACAGAAAATCAAAATACAGTTTAAAGAGGCAGGGGCAGAGATAGTTCAGTCAGTAAAGTGCTTGCCCCAGAAATACAAGAGCTTGAGTTCAATCCCCAGCACCCACATAGGGAATGCCAGGTGTGCTGGCATACATGCAATCCCAGGGAAGGCAGAGGCAATCCCTAAGGCTTGCAGGTCAGACAGCCCACCCTATGAGGTAAGCTCCAGGCCAGCGATAGACCCTGCCTTCAGACAATAAGGTGCATGGACAGCTTCCTAAGGAATGACACCTATAGTTGTCCTCTGGCCTCCACACTCATGTGCATATGTGTGAACATACACAAAAAAAACAACAATAGGACATCATTTAGCTCTTGAGGATGTTTTTGATTTTTTTAAAAGTCTCCCCCATTTCAGAGACACCTTGTATGATTCCATGTCTCCCTGTCTCCACTGCCTTCAGCAGTGATGCTCCTGATTATACCTATGTGACTTATTCCTTGTCCTCCTGGAGGCCAGGGATGGAGGTAAGGCAGATGGTCACAACCTTTGGGCACAGTGAGTATTGAGGATGTGTGCCAGTGCACTGCAGAAGGGGACACTGCTCTGCATTTGCCATGTGACATTACTGGCAATTCTACCATAGAATGTTGCTTTGTGAAGGAAGTCTGAGGGCATGAGAGAGCGTCATCTAGTTGTTCTTGTCCCATTTCTGTAACACTGTCTTCTCTATCCCATGGTGCTCCAGGCCCCGTCTGGCCTTTTCCTCTCCATCTGTACCCAGCTAGCCTATGGCCACGGGGAAGGCCAGCATGGGAATGTATGTGTCTCATGATATCTTGGGATTAGAGAGGTTGTCGGTTATCCATTGAGCTGGGATAAGTGTCAGATGGCACAAGTGACTTGCCTAGGACCTCATACCCATCCCCATATAGATACTGAGGATGTCTGGTGTAAAGGCTGTCAGCCTTTGGGGGTCTTGTGGCATCTCTGGGGTGGCGTCATGGCTGGTTGGCCTGAGAATGGGAACATGATTTCCTGAGCTCTTGTGCTTATATTTTACCTGGGTTTCCCAAATTGTATAACAAGTCCTTCCCTGTGGGTTCTCTTCATTTCTTTCAGGGACATCAAGGTCCCCTAATTTTGTTTCATCCTTTCTGTACCTCCATGATGGCACCTCACCCTCTAGTCTTCCTCCTAGTAATCTTCATAGCCCATCATAGACCCTACCTTTGCCTCATACCCTCTTCCACTGGTCCTTATCACTGCCTGTGACGCCCAATGATGTCTGTGTCACCAATTATGGCTCTTGATCCTGTGTTCTTTACCACCTTGGGCTTTAGTTACCCCATCAATGGGAGAGGGAAAGGTATAGCTGAATTGTAGAGTGCTTCTGGTCCTGTCTTCCCAGATGTCCACTTGAAAGCATCTGGCTCCACCCAGGAGATGAGCCTCTGGCTTTGTCTGTGAGGACTCTCTTGATTAGGTTAGTTCAAATGGGACGGTTCACCCTGAAAGTGGCTGCACCATTCCCTAGGACTGGCTCCTAGTCTACACACAAAGAAGAAAGCTAGCTGATCAACATGTTCTGCTTCCTGATGGTAGATGCGGTGTGCCCAGACAGCTTCCTGCTTTTGCACCCCACACACACCCCCCAGCTGCTGTTGTGTTCCCCACCTGGACGGCATGAACCCCTAGAAGAGTAAGCCAAAACAAACCTTTCTCACCTCAATTGCATCTTCCCCTTAAATAGTGACAGTATTTTTTTTTTATTACAGCAACAGAAAAATAACCAAGACACCAGGTATAGACACCAGGTATAGACACTGGGTGTAGACATTGGGTGTGAACACCAGGTATAGACACTGGTGTGAGTCCATACAAAGCAATGCTGCTGAAGAAGAGCTATCCTGGGCATCAGGGTTTAGCTCCCCCACCCTTTTCTATTTTTCTTTTTCTTTCTTTCTTTCTTTCTTTCTTTCTTTCTTTCTTTCTTTTTTTTTTTCTGTGTTCTCAGGCAGAGAATCAGCTTGAGATGCTTAAGAGTGCATGTCAAAGCCCTACCATATATCAGAGACAGGACTGTGAGAATGGCCAGTTCACATATATGAAGAAATAGATCAAGCCATAAGAGAACCGTGACCATAATTACTCAAAAAGAGTCCCCTTTGTTCCATGCTGTGTTCTAGTGCTTTGTATTCCTCAGAGCCCTCATGAGTTAAACTCTAATCATTGGTGAGGAAGTGAAGCTCTAGAGAGGTGGTTAGCTCTCTGCTGTCATGAGAGGGCATCAGTGTCATGATAAAAGATTCCAAAGACATGTGGACATAAAGCCAGAAGACTCCATTGTGAATCAGGAAATGGGTACTTACTAGGCCCCGACTGTGCTGGCAACTTGATTGTGGACTTCCCAACCTCCAGAAGTGTAAGAAGGGTTTGCCTGTTATTTATTAATCACTCAGACTGGAACTTCATGGTAGCAGCCAAAGAGATGAGGACAACTCATTCTTAGGCATTGTGTCATTTACTTCTGAATTATCTCAAACTACCTCTTTATTTTATTTTATTTTTTTAATTAGTAACAAGCTTGCTTCACATGTCAATCCCAACTCCCTCTCCCTCCCCTCCTCCCCCCCCCACCAACCCCCAAACTCCCATCCCATCCCCCTTCTGCTCCCCAGGGAGGGTGAGTCCCTCCGGGGGATCTCCAAAGTCTGACATATCATCCCAGGCAGGGCCTAGGCATGCCCCCATGTGTCCAGACTGAGAGAGCATCCTTCCATGTGGATTGGGCTCCCAAAGTCCATTTGTGTGCCAGGGATAAATACTGGTCTACTACCCAAGGCCCCATAGATTGCTGAACCTCCTCACTGACACCAACGTTCAGGGGGTCTGGATCAGTCCCATGCTGGCCTTTCAGCCATCAGTCTTGGGTCCCTGAGCTCCTCCTTGTTCAGGTCAGCTGTTTCTGTGGGTTTCACCAGCCCGGTCTTGATCCCATTGCTCATCACTCCTCCCTCTCTGCAACTGTGTTCCAGGAGTTCAATTCAGTGTTTAGCTGTGGGTGTCTGCGTCTGCTTCCATCAACTGGATGAAGGCTCTAGGATGGCATATGAGGTAGTCATCAATCTCATTATCGAGGAAGGGTATTTAAGGTAGCCTCTCCACTATTGCTTAGATTACCAGTTGGTATCATCCTTGTAGATTTCTGGAAATCTCCCTAGTGCCAGATTTCTCTTTAAACCTATAATGGTTCCCTCTATTATGATATCTCTTATCTTGCACTCCTCTATTCTTCCCCTGACTCAACCTTCCTGCTTCCCCATGTCGTCCTCTCCCCTTTTCTTCCCCCCTCTCTTTTTCCCAGATCTCTATCCCCTCCCCACAGGCTCCCAATTTGCTCAGGAGATCCTGTAACATTCCCCTTCTCCGGGGTGCCAGGCATGTCTCTCTTAAGGTCCTCCCTGTTTCCCAGACGGTGGGATTGCAGGCTGGCAATCCCCCCACTCCAGGGCCAAAATCCATATATGAGTGAGTACATACCATGTTTGTCTTTTTATGACTGAGTTACCTCACTCAGGATGTTTTCTTCTAGTGCCATCCATTTGCCTGCAAATTTCAAGATTCCATTGTTTTGTTTTGTTTTGTTTTTTCCCACTGAGTAGTACTCCATTGTATAAATGTACCACATTTTCTCTATCCATTCTTCGGTTGAGGGGCATCTAGGTTGCTTCCATTTTCTGGTTATTACAAATAAAGCTGCTATGAACATAGTTGAACAGATGTCCTTATTGTATGATTGTGCATCTTTTGGGTATATGCCTAAGAGTGCAATTGCTGGATCTTGTGGTAGACTGATTCCCATTTTCCTGAGGAATCTCCATACTGATTTCCAAAGTGGCTGTACAAGTTGGCACTCTCATCAGCAGTGGAGAAGTGTTCCCCTTTTCCACCTCCTCTCCAGCATAAACTGTCATTGGTGTTTTTGATTTTAGCCATTTTAACAGGAGTAAGATGGTATCTTAGAGTTGTTTTGATTTGCATTTCCCTGATGGCTAAGGATGTTGAACACTTTCTTATATGTCTTTCAGCCATTTTAGATTCCTCTTTGAGAATTGTCTATTTAGTTCTGTACCCCACTTTTTAATTGAACTATTTGGTGTTTTTGGAAACGAGCTTCTTGAGTTCTTTGTAAATTTTTGAGATCAGCCCTCTTTCAGATGTGGGGTTGGTGAATACCTTTTCCCATTCTGTGGGCTGCCGTTTTGTCTTTCTGACTGTGTCCTTTGCCTTACAGAAGCTTCTCAGTTTCAGGAGGTCCCATTTATCAATTGTCAATCTCAATGTCTGTGCTATTGGCGTTATGTTCAGGAAGCTGTCTACTGTACCAATTCGTTCAAGGGTACCTCTCACTTTCTCTTCTAAGAGGTTCAGTGTGGCTGGATTTATGTTGAGGTCTTTGATTCATTTGGACTTAAGTTTTGTGCATGGTGACAGATTTGGATCTATCTGCAATCTTCTACATGCCAGTGTCCAGTTATGCCAGCACCATTTGTTAAAGATGCTTTCTTTTTTCCATTGTATAGTTTTAACTTCTTTGTCAAAGACCATGTGTTCATAGGTGTGTGGGTTAATATCAGGGTCTTCAATTAGATTCCATTGGTCTGTCTGTTTTTGTGCCAATACAGAGCTGTTTTCATTACCATAGTTTTACAGTAATGAAACTATATTACTATAGCTTCAAGTCAGGCATCAGAAAAATCAAACACCATTATCAAGCAGGCTTCATTCCAGGGATGCAGGGATGGTTCAACATACCAAAATCCATCAATGTAATCCACCATATAAACAAACTGAAAAAGGAAAACCACATGATCATCTCACCAGATGCTGAAAAAGCCTTTGACAAAATTCAACACCCCTTCATGATAAAGGTCTTGGAGAGATCAGGGATAACATGGACATACCTAAACATAATAAAAGCAATATACAGCAAACTGACAGCCTACATCAAACTAAATGGAGAGAAACTCAAGGCGATTCCTCTAAAATCAGGAACAAGACAAGGTTGTCCACTTTCTTCATACCTCTTCAATATTGTACTTGAAGTTCTTCCCAGAGCAATAAGACAGCAAAAGGAGATCAAAGGGATACAAATTGGAAAGGAAGAAGTCAAACATTCACTATTTGCAGATGATATGATAGTCTTCATAAATGACCCAAAAAATTCTACCAGAAAACTCCTACAGCTGATAAACACCTTCAGCAAAGTGGCAGGATACAAGATTAACTCAAAAAATGGGTAGTCCTACTATATATAGACAGTAAAGGGGCTGAGAAAGAAATCAGAGAAACATTACCCTTTACAATAGCCACAAACAACATAAAATACCTTGGGATAAAACTAACCAAACAGGTGAAAGACTTATATGACAAGAACTTTGAGTCACTAAAAAAGAAATTAAAGAAGATACCAGAAAATGGAAAGATCTCCCATGCTCATGGATAGGTAGGATCAACATAGTAAAAATGGCAATCTTGCCAAAAGCAATCTACAGATTCAATGGAATCCCCATCAAAATACCGACACAATTCTTCACAGACCTTGAAAAGACAATTCTCAACTTCGTGGAAAAACAAAAGACCCAGGATAGTCGATCTCTTTAGAGTTGGTTTATTCAAATCAGGGTCTTCATCACCCAAACACTGTATTCAATTGTTCTGTTTATAATCTAACCAGACATACTTTCTTTTTTTCTCTATCCTTATCTGAGCGAAACTGGGCCAGTTATCCCACAGAAAAGGTGACTTTGAGTATCCCAGACTGAAAGGGTGGGGGTTTGGGTGCTGTCATGGAAGACAGCTGGCCTTTATAGAGTGTCTTGGGATGAAAACCTATCTCTGTGGCCCTCTGTCACTGGACCCCTCACTTTGACCGTTGGGGTTTGATCAAAAAGAAAGAACTTGTATGAGTGATACAAGGTACAGACATTTAGGGAAATCAAGTCTTACATCATTGTGAGAGTGTGTTAACCAATCTGCATACTGTGGCAATTTCCATGCCTGGTACATAAGTCTTCTAGGTCAGGAGTTGGGAAGCAAAGATGGATGTGATGTGGACAAGCAAGAACAAACTAAACTCCAGGAAGACAGACTAGCATCCCAAAGACCAATTTGAACTCCTATTTGATTTACTGTTCCTTAGTGACCTGCAGGACTTAGTTGGTACTCTTAGAACTCAATACAACCTGGTCCTAGACTAGGAGTAACTAAGAGTTAAGGCTGTGGACTCAGGAAAAACAGAAGAGCAGCAGCAGCAGCAGGCCTGGGCCTATGGCAACCTTCAGGGCTTAAACATGGTGGCTGTTTCACATTCTACACGTCTCTGTGGACAGCTTGAACAGAGAATGATAGAGAGGAAAATTCTATAGTGTTTTTGCTAATTGACATTAACATAATAAGTAGCCATTATACTTTATACCTCCCCACCCCTGTGGTGCTAAGAACTGCACACAGCCAGTCCAGCTCTATACACTGGGCCTCATCCCCAACTTTAGCCCACCATTCAGAGGATGACCTTCATAGAAATGTGGCCAAGATAATAGACAGTCACCCCCACTTATCATAGGGAATATGTTCTATCCAATCTTAGGATGCCCAAAACTTCAATCAGTTGCAAAACCTATAGTGTGATGCCCTTTAGTATTTATCATGCGATGTGGTCATGATGTTTGTAGTCTGAGATATAACAGCAAAACTAACATGGATTTCTTTTATCTTATTTAAATTTCACAGAGAGAAGATTCATCTGTATCACAGATCTTAGCAACTTAATTCAGCATATTTTTAAGTCAACAACTTTCCACATTTTGCATAAAGGATACACTTTATGACTTCTCTTTGGCATATCTGGATTGCCAGAATCACCACACTTCACCCTTAGGGTCATTGTTTAGAAAATTAAGGATTGCTTGAACAGCAACACTGATACCAAGAAAGTTCCAAGCCACTCGTGGGAAGGTGGTGTATGAGGCAGACACATTAGACAAGGAGATTCTGTGCACTTGAGGCATGATAGAGCTGGATAGCACAAGATTTCCTCTTGCTAGCCAAAATGGTGTGTAACTCAAAACGTATGAATGGCTTAGTTTTGGAATTTTCCATTTGACATATTGGAGTCATGGTTAACCATGGATCACTGAAACCTCAGAAAGCAAAACTGCAGGTGCCAGAGTAGCTCACAGGTGTGCAGCTGTGGTCAGTTCAAGGTGCCTCCCGTTCAAATTCATGCTTCCTTTGCCCTGATGGCTGGCAATGACAGGGTACAAATGGATGCTGTCAGGTGTGCCAGGACTGTCTTGGAGAAGCTACAAGTCACTTTGAGAATAAGCTTCTCTTCCCAGCAGGAACCTGACCTGCATCTGTGTGACAAGAGAACTGAGCCAAGCAAGTGTATATACATCTGAGCCTTTGTCATACTCCACTGGGAACAAGAATCCTGGGGTGGCTTTCTCACAGGCAGCAGAAATACCCCTCTCATTCCACTTCCCCAGCAGGGCTTAAGATTTCTGCTCACCACAGAATATGTAAAGATACCAATAATATGGGGGCTGGAGAGATAGTTCTTCAGTTAAGAGCACTTGTTTTTGCAGAGGGCCCTGATTCAATTCCCAACACCCACATGGTGGCTTATGATCATTTATTACTCCAGTTCCTGGGGACCCTAAGTCCTCTTCTGACCTCCATGGGCACCAGGTATGCATGTGGTACACAGACATACATACAGGCAAAACATTCATAACACATAATATAAAATCAATCGCTCAAAAATGATACCAAAAATAACAGTAGTAACAGGCATTTAGATTTTGTTTGGTCTATATCAAGCTCTACCTTATCAATATATCATCACTTAAATTCATGTATCAAACAGCTGTGCTAACTCACCAGGCCTGAAAGGATCAAAAAGGAAAAAAAAGTGGGTACAACAATAAAAGTTAATATTATTAGTATAAATTATCCCAGATATATTTCAAGATTCCCCAAATCACATTTTATAGAAATTCCTCAATATCTATTTTCATAGAAACAGTAGTTTTATTAAACATCAATATTATGTAATTCCGGGCTGGGAGATCACTCATCAAGTGGGGGGAGCCTGATGGCCTGAGTTTGGTTCCTTTACACAGTGTAAAGAAGAGAACCACCTCCCAAAAACTGTCCACTGACCTCTATGCCATGGCACACACACAGGTATGTATATGGGCGCCCATGCGCACACACACACACACACCCAAGCACGCACGCATGCATGTAGTTGGGAGAGAGAATACGAAATAAAGAATATTGTATACTTCGAATACTTTGGGCCTCTCTCATCAAGAAGGAGAATGAATCTATTTCTCACATGTAGAATTGGGGACTAAGTGCCCTGTGAGTTGTTTTGGAATGGACAGAAAGTGACCAGTGACCAGAAAGGGACCAAACTCAGCCCAGGACTCAAGAACATCAGAACGGCTCTTAGAAACTAACTCTGTTTTCATGGCACAAGCCTAAAGAAGGGAGGCCAAGTGGAGGGAGACCTCAGACCAGACTAGCTGAGGCCCCAGACAGTGTGTGGCCAGGAGAGAACAGCCAAGCACAGTTCAGTTAGGTCCAGAATTAACTGGACAAATTGTTGTTTTCAGTCATTTGATTTGGGGGTGATTTGTTATGAAGCAAAAATAGATACAGAAGGAGAAGATAAAACTAGAATTTTCTCTTTTCTTTCTTTTTGTTTTGTTTTTTGAGACAGGCTAGCCACGCACCACTGCACAACACTAAAGCTTTTTCTATCTTTTGGTGTGTGAGCATAGGCATATACGTGTGAGTACACAAGTGTGAGAACGTTGGTGTGGGTATTAGGTATCTTTCCACGGTGGCATTCCACCTTTGTTTTTGAGACAAGGTCTCTCACAGAATCTGCAGCTCATGGATTTGGCTAGGCTGCCTGACCAATGTGCTTCTTCAAAGATCTGCATATCCTCCCCCCCCACTGCCCCACCCCCAACACTGGGATCATAGAAGCACACCTACAAGCCCAACGTTTTAAGTGGGAGCTGGAGTTCCACACACGGGTCCTCATGCTTGCATAACGAATTCCCCTAGGGACCTGAAGGTGTGTTTTTGTTTTTGAGACAGGATCTCACTATGGAGTTCCGACTGTCCTAGCACTTAATATGTAGACCAGGCTGGCCTCTGACTCACAAAGATCCACCTGCCTCTGCCTCCCAGGTGCTGAGATTAAAAGGGATGTGCTACTACTCCCTCCCGGCTTAAAGCTGTATTTTAAATCTACCTAATGCTTTGGCCTAATTATTATTATTATTATTATTATTATTATTATTATTATTATTGGGCTCCTTCTGTCAATTTTTTTTTTTTACCTCAGGTCCTTCCACACACTAGGCAGACACTCTGCTACTGAGTTATATCCCGAACCCTAAGGCTCTTTCTGCATACCAATGGAGTCTTGGCCCCTTCATGGCCTTGGACCCTTCATGATAGATAGGGTTTAAGGAGTACCATTTTAGACAAATAGATTTTTTTAAACAAATACAGTTTCTATTCTGAGAAGAAATTGCTATGGATAAAAAAAAAAAGACTAAATAAAAAACCCAAAAGTTAATAATCCACAAGAGGTGTTCACATTTATGGTTTTTTAGAATATTTTCTATTATGTAGTGTTATTATTATAAGTATTCCACTCTTTCTCTTCACATGATTGATTCATACTTAAATGCTCTTGGTCATCAAAATTATCACAAGCATAACTTCTAAGGGGTGTAACTGTCCATCATAAATGCATGTCATTACTAAATGGTTCTTCACTGGTAAACATTTATGCGGTTCCAGTTTTTTGCTATTATAAGTAGCAAAGACGCGTACCTATATGTCTTTGCTCATATCCCTGAATAGAACACCAGGAAGACAGACCCACTGGGTTAAGCACAGTGAATATTTAGCTCTTTATGGCATATAGAAACCGTAATCCATCCATCTAGGAAGATGGCTATAGAAAGTGTTTATTTATACACTTGACATTGAAGCCAATAAGGGCACGGATTCTGTTTGCCTGGGATGACGTCAGAAGTGAACAGTTGCTGAGTAGCAGCTTGTGAGACTCTGCAGCCAGGAAGGCGTGAGTATGGGCATCACATTCCATCCAGGGTCTGCAGCTCACCGCTTGCTACTGAATTGGGTAAAGACCTTTCTGGATTTTCAGCTATGTTTTCTAAAAAGGAGAGCCAGTGATAAGACCTGGAGCATGGCTCAGGAGCCCTTTGCTCTCTGTCTGTTTTCCCAGCACCTTCTCACAGGGGCTCATTCTCCCTCTAGCTGGGAGACTTGCCAGGCACTGAGTAACCGATGTACCCAAGGCCAGTACATTTGATTTTTGCTCTTGGCTGGAATTCAGAGCATGGAAGAGTAAACTACAGCTGGGCCAAGGTGAGTCTGTCTAGAGGCCGCCCTTGGGCTGAGTGGATAAGGTGTGAGAAGCTGAGCCAAGTGTAGTGGTGAGAGACTTCGTGAACATGGTGGATATAAAAATTAAGGTGAACAACAGACTCAGGGGATCCGTTGGAGACCCCCCTCAGCCTCAGATCTCAGTCCTGGCCTGAGGGAGACCAGTCTCTTCCAGGGCCAGTGAATGGAACGGACCTAAAACTCCATGGTGTACATTTAGCATCAAGGTCATAAACGAAGACAAAGTTAAAACCCACACTGGGACATTTGCTATGTGCCAGGAACCTTATTCATATTTTCACTTTTCAAAATGAACAATCCACAAGAAAGAGAAGGTTTTGCTAAAGATTACAGGGATGATTAATTAAAGTTGGGACTAGAATTGAGTGCTTGTCCATTTCTGGGAACTGAGGCAGGTTCATCCTGTAGATCACCTTGGACTTCTTCCAAGAGCTTTGCCTCGTATGAATTCCTAGAACGTGGGCATGGTTACTCATCTCTCTGAGTTTCAGGCTTCTGTGAAACTGGCTCTGCTGCCTACCTTGCAGGAACCTGTCAGAGAGCTCCCAAGAGGACTAGCGTTCTCCTTGGCCTCCAGGAGGACCTCACTATAGCCAGTTGGGACATGTACCATTTTTGTTTCTGTCACCTATTCTGAGAGCCCTGTAGAAGGAAATCCATCCAGGTCCCCATTTCAAGGATTTCAGGGAGACCTTGGCATCTGGAATGAATCCCCTCTTACCCTAACCATGCTCACCATGACTGGTTCTGCCTTAACATGCTGGCTGCCGGATTCTAGCCACAGAATGATTGCTCTCTGAAAAACAACCTGCTGGGAACGCTAGCAAGAAGGCTCAACACCGTTCAAGCATTTCCTGGAACCTTGATAAACGCAGTTGTCAGCTAAAGGAACAGTGAGGTGATGGTGGCTTAGGCCTGGCTCAGTCCTGGCAGAGCAGTAACTGTACAATGTGTCCTATATCCAGGTGCCAGCTCACCCTGCCTCGCCAGAAAACCATCCAGGGAACAGCTGGCCTCAAGCCCACCCCAGGTTCTTCTCAGGGGCTGACTGGGCACACCTGCTGAATCCACAGTCTGGGGCTTCCTTTAAAGGCTGTAGACTGAGCATAGCCACCTCAAATGAGACCAGAGGACTAGTCAAGCCAACCAGAGCCGCTTCCCAGCCTGCCTGGGAAACTTGTCATTTTCTATTTGCAGAATCATGGATGTTGACTTTTGATCTCTTTCTTTTTCCCTTGGGGCCTCAAATCAGTGGTGACAGCTATTTTGTTTCTTTTTTACTTTTCCCTGTAAAGAGAAAATGTCAGGAGGAAAGAAGAAGGTTTTGAAAAAATTGGAAGAATTACAAACCAGAAAGGAGGTACTTGCTAGTGAGAGCCCATACCAATCACGTGATCCCATGGTGGCTGGGTTAGGCAGTTTCTGAGGTAACACTTCTTAACCTTTAGGGTGTTTGCAAATCACCCAGGGCGATCTTTTAAAAATAACTGACCAATTTATTACAAAACATATATATGTATGTATATATATGGACTAATTGTAGCTGCAACTTTATAATAAGTTATATATATGGGAGCTTAAGAAAATTATTATTATCAAGTCCATTTTGTGTTCTGTAGTTTCTTTTATGAATTATTTTTTTAAGGATTTTATTCTGACGCATTGGGGTCCTTCCCTGGGAAGAGAACGCCCCCAAGTTTCCAAAGCAGGAATTTTTTTTTTAGTTATTTATTTATTTATTTATTTATTTATTCATCATGTATACAGTGCGTGCCAGAAGAGGGCACCAGATCTCATTACAGATGGTTGTGAGCCACCATGTGGTTGCTAGGAATTGGTCTCAGAACCTCTGGAAGAACAGTCAGTGCTCTTAACCCCTGAACCATTTCTCCAGCCCCTATGAATTATTTTTTATTTAAACTTGACACCTTTGCACACGCATGCAATAATTGAGAACATTTTCGCCCTCTTATTTCCCGGTTCTCCTCCTACTCTCCATGCTCCCTTCCCAATTCGTCTCCCTCTGATTTTCTTGTCTTTGTTCAGGTGTCGTGCAGATAGTCGTAGTGTCTGTGTGTTTGCAATTACATCAGTCATGTCAGGCCCAGAAGACAGCATGCCCCAGGGCTCTTCCCATCCCCCAGATGTTACAATCTTCCTCTCCTGTTTTCCATGTTCCTGTCATGATCTTGTGATCACGCAACACAGACACGGTATCTAATGAGTCCCAGCACAAGGGCCATACTGCTCCTCTGGGAAGAGATGTCAAATGAGGTCCTTCTTTGCCTTGGCCCCACCTGGTCTTACAGCAGTTGGATCTCAAAATCATCCCTACCACCATCACACAGCTGACTGTTTACAGATAAGGCACTGGTCAAGTAATCAACAGACACTGTAATCTGATTAAAACTCACACTTAGATTTGTATTTCTCCTGTTCCATTTAAACGGAGATTTTTTTTTTATATTCATACATACTCCAAAGAAGGCATCAGATAACAGTGCCTTCAAGCGATGAGCTCTTTCTGACCTCTTGGATGATTTCTTTTTTTTTTTCTTTATAAGTTTTGAGATCATAGTATAGTTATGCTCTGTCTATACTGTTACTTGTATGTATGTTTTCAAGACTGACCATTTAGTACTGAATCACCAGTTGGTGTACTCTTCCCTGGGGAAGACTATTTCTCTATTTCTCCAGCCTTCAGCATTCCTAAGTTGCCTGTAGTTCTTTATCTAATGTTGAGGTCTTCCAACTACTCCCCTTTCCTTTAGCATATTTATTAAGTCTGACTCAACAAGTGGGGAATTCAGGCAGGTACTGGATACCTAACCTGGGGCTAGTGAAGTCATGTTATAAAAGAAGCTGTAACCAACTACCACTTTACTAAACCAGTGTAATCCCTGACTACACTCTAAATATCCTCACACCCACAGGTAAGTGCAGTTCTCAACCCTCATCAAGGAATCTTCTCTTTGCAACAGACAGAGACCAGTGCAGAAAATCCCAGCTGATCAAAACACAGTTGTGGAGCTCAGCCCCAATGGATACATCTATGAAACATTCCTGCACCTAAGGCTCAGGGAATGTTGTAGAAAAGATTGTAAGAGCCAAAGGATCAGGGACTTTGCTGTGAGATGGTGTCTCCTAGACATGTCAGAGAAGCAACAACCATGAACTCTCACCAACATGGCTGCCTAAACATGAGCTGAACAAAGATGACACCAATAGACATACTAACCAGGGTGATTTCTTTATGCAAGGAATGCTAAACCTGCCCTGCGAATGGCAAAGGAGTCCCTATATAAAAACTGCAGACCTAGTCATCTTCATCTGTCCCTCCCCCCAACCCCCACTTTTTGAGGCTTCCAGCTCTCAGCCAGTGTTCTCAGCATCTCCCTCTTCATTTGAAGTCTTAGCCCATGCAGGCTCACCTGCCCCCAAGGACCTTGTATTTGTCCTGTTTCTTGTTGCTTTGATAAAATGCCAGCAAAAGCAATTTAAGGAAGGAAGGGTTTGTTTGGGCTCCCACTTGAGGCAGAGTGACAGAAGTTTGAGGGGGCTGCTCACACTGCATCTAGTCGGGAAGCAGAGACAAAGGAACCTGGTGCTCAGCTCACTTTCTCCTTTTCGTCTAATCAGGGACCCCAGCCCCTAGAATGGTGCCATCCACATTTAGGGCTTATCTGCTCACCTCAATTAATTTACTCTCAAATGCCCCCACCGCTACCACATGTCATGCCTGGAAGTTTGACTCTTAGGTGATTCTGGATACTAGCAAGCTGACAGTTGAGATTAGCCATCACAGATGCAGATGCAGACACAGACGCAGTTCTGAGCCTTTTGCGCTGCAGGTGTCTGTGGCAGGACTGACACTCACACCCAGTAGGAGTGGTTGAGAGCAGCTGGCAAACACTTGATTGAAAGATAGGAGTCTGCTACTCCCAAAGAGACACCAGACTGGGGAAATTCATGAAGAAATATGTTTTTTAATTTTTAAAAGTTTATTGTTCAAGAATTTCACACACACACTATATATATGATATATATCATATATATATATATATATATATATATATATATATATGATTTGTTAATTTATTGATTGTGCGGACAGAGTGTTCTGTCTGCATGTATACCTGCACACAAGAACTGGACACCAGATCTCAATATAGATAATTGTGAACCTCCGTGTGGCTTGCTGGGAATTGAACTCAATGACCTCTGAAAAAGCAGTCAGTGGTTTTAACCTTTTAGTCTTCTCTCCGGCCCCACACATTATATTTTATCATATTTTTTCCCATCCTCCAACACCTTCAGAGAAAATATCTTAATAAAGGAAAAGTCAGGCAGTCCCCAAGCTAAATTCACCCACTGAAAAGTGAAGTAAATGGATTTGGAAAGAAGACAGCAATTGCCTTGATACCACATCTGGGCCCTGCAGGTGTGGTGTGCCCTGACACTAGGGAGAGGCTTCCTGAGGATGCAAGGTGAGGTAGGGCAGGAGTATCCGATACCTCTAATAAACCTTAAGGAATCCCCAGTGCTCCTGGCTTGCCTTTACTACCTTCCAGTTCTGAGGTTGTTTGAAACCTTTGCGCAGAGTTCAGGCCTTAAGCAAGTAAAGTAGGAGCAGCCACACCTAATAAAACCACGAATATCAACAAATGTTAACGGGCTTCTCTTTGGTCCCTGCTCTGTGACACTCTATGCCTCCTCTTCAATCTCATGTCCACTCCAAAAGGTAAATATTATTATACCCATTTTACAATTTTGAAAACAGGCCCCCAGAAGCTGAGAGATTCTCTCAATACAACACAGACATAGGGTTGGAAATGGGGTTTCCTGACATTTTGTCTGGAGCTTATAGTGTGATTTGTATTCTGTCCAGATACAGAGAGAGCTGGTGCAACGGTGCTTAGATTACTAATATTCAAGAAGCAAAGCAATCTTCAAAGGGGTTTGGTGTCTGGAACGCTGTTTGAGCAATGCCCAGGCATTACCAGTAGGGGGCAGGAGCCTGCCACTCCAGACGTTTACATCTGTTACATAGGTGGGGGCGCTGAGTCCTTTCTTTGCCCTCAAAGTGAAAGGAGCCCAGGTGGGCTGCGCGGTCCCTTGGTGGGAGCTTATATCTCCAAGGCTTAGAGGCCGTACCGGTCACTCGAACACTCCCGGAATTTGAACAGAAACAACACAGCACAGCCCTCAAGGCCTCCACCGGCCCTTTTCTAACCCGGGACCAGTTCTTTCTGCACCTGCTTCTGCATTCAGGAAGAGAGCATCACCCCCACCGCCTGTGGGAATATAGGTACACTCAGATTAAAGGCCCTTTGCAGACACGTGCATGCTGGTCATTCGAGGTGAGTTCACAGATCACATACAGTACCCCATGGAACAAAACTCTGGCTCTGGTCTTGGGCAGTAAAGCCTCATCAATTTACACTGGCACAGGTATCAACACAGGTCTCCCACCTTTTTTCAATCCACTCTCTCTCCTAAACTTCTGTCATAGAAATAAAATCCCCATCATCAGTTTCTTTATCATTATTAATTTTTTGCCAAATTCAATATTAAGTTTTATGATATTCTTTCTTGTAGCAGTTTTATAATTTTTTTTTTGCTTTATTTTGTTTTTGTATCAGCCTTTCATTCATGAGTTATGTTTTGTATGTGGTATGTGGTATTGGCTCATTTTCATCACCTGCCCCAACACAGTTTGTTTAATACTACCCCATTTGTTGGTATTTATGCTAATACTACAATGTTTTAGTTGCTGTAGGTTTGTAGTATGTTTTGAGTTTAGGAAGTGTGTGTTCTCTGTGCTTGTTCTTCTTAGCAGATTGTTATTTGGACCACATGAAATTCCATATTAATTTGTCATGAAGAGAAATACTGGAGTTTTGTTAGGGGTTATATTGACTGTGTAGATCCCGTTAAGCACTATGGGCATCTTAACATTTGCATATCCAACATGAACACATGGTGTCTTTCAATTTATTTTTAAATTTTTTTCTTTAGCAATGTTATTTTAGTTTTTGTGAATGTAACTTATGCTAACACAGTTAATTATCTTAGAAATAACCTATTCTTTTCAACACTGTGGTAAATGGAATTGATATTTTAATTTCCTTTTCAGATTTTCATTATTAGTATATAGAAATATTTTTCTGACCATTGTTTTTTTTCTTTTAATGGAATCCCTAATTCATCTTTAAGATTTACTCACATTATTATATTGTTACTTCTGACCACTTGGTTGTATGTCACTGTGGGTCTTTGTTCATCTTCATCTCTTTTTAGTGATCTCCTCTCTTAGCAGTGTAGCCTTAGATGTCTTCCAGCAAGGGACATTCACAGTTAGCTGCAAAATTTCTTTATGGTATATACTCAGGAGTAGGAATTCTAGGTATTGGGGACTGGGGTACATTCAGCTACTTAATCAAAGACTGCCAGAATGTATCTGTTACTTCCACCAGTGGGATTCTCTAGGCTTCCGATTCTCCATAAAATGGCTAGCTTTTTACCTTCTCCTCTTTCCTGGTTTGCTGGCTGAGTGGGTATACAAAGGCAATGTGTCATTTTTTGATTATAATGTCTTGGGCATCTTACACATTTGACAACCATTTGAATCTCCTCCTGTTTATTCAATTTACCAGGAGTTATCTAACATCCCCTTTCTTTTCTATTTGCAAGAGATATATCTATGATCTAGGTATGCAGCCCCTTCTGGTTGTAGACATATCCTTCCAAACTATCATTAAGTTATATGCAAGTTGCATTAAAATAAATATGAACTTTTGATATAGTCAGCTCCATCAGGTCCCTCCAGATGGTCATACTTTCCCACTCCAAAGTCATAAGACATTCCATGTTTCCATACTAAGTTTACAGGTCACATAGGTCAGAATGCACTTTACTTTTCAGCGTAGAACGGAGCGAGCTAGATCCCGTAGCTGGTCTTCAAACTCATCTTTTCTTCAATGTTTTGGGTGCTGCCGCCATAAATAAATGTCAAATCAATATATATATTGATGGCTTTTGCCTTAACATCTTTGTTTTGTTCCACACTAGTTGCTCATTCTTGCACCAATATTGTATACCTTATAGTCCCATGGCCTTTTCATGTACATCACAAAATGTTTCTTTAGTTCCTAAAATAATTTGATGGAATTTTAATTGCAATTGAATTTTTAAATTACCTTGGAGGAAACTGAGTCAGAAAAAATGTTAAATCACTGGGACTGGAGAGATGGATGGCTCAGTGGATAGGAGCACTTCCAGAGGACCCAGGTTCAGTTCTCAGCAACCATATCAGGTGGCTTTACCCACATGTACAAAGTAGCTAACATCTTCTTCTGGCCTCCTCAGGCACCCACACTCATGGCCCACACACACACACAAATATAAATAAAAGTAAATTGTGAAAATAGTTAAATTATCCCATCAATAAATGTAGTGTCTTATTTTTACTTTAGCTCTTCTTTGGGGCCAGTTTAGTGTTTATCTCCTTAAAAGGGGCAAACCCTTCTAGTAAGAATAATCCCAAATGCCCCAGGCTCTGTTTTTATTTTGCATTAACTATTCAGAAAATACCATTATATTCTTATATGTTCTATATTTTAATATGCCTTCCACGGCTGGTATTGGGGAGTGATGTTCATCTTCGTAATATAATTGGTATCCAGAAAGCTTACTGAGGTCAGATCTAAAAATCTATTGACTGATTTTTGATTGTGCCACATCAGCCTTTCCTCCTTCCTCCCCAGAGCTCTAATTTATTATCGTTATTTTTTTTTACCGGGTGGGCATATCAATATTTATTGAAATACTGAAAAAAATCCATTTTATTGAGAAATTCCTGGCAAGAACTGATATGATGATATGTATTTCACTGATACATAAGAAAACTGTCAACAAGTAACCAACTTCACATCTGAACATGGCATGGATTCCAGAAGAGCCATAATCCAAAGATTTAGACATCACAGATTGTCTGCAGAGACCAACCTCAGGAGACCCAGATCAGCTGAAAGCCTTCCCACTTGAGTTTGCCTTTATTCACAACTGATGTAATTGATAAGACTAATTGATGGCTAAGTTACAGACTGGCTACCAACTGACATCAGACAACTGGCCAGTTTTGAACGGGCCATCCATGCTGGGCTAGCACACACCTGCTCACCTGCTTCTGTCCTCAGCATGGCTGTGGCTGCTGCTTGGCTTTCTAACCATTCTCAGGGGAAGAGCTACTGGGTTAATGACATAGCAGGACAATTTTAGGCTTAATAGTCAGTGGGGAGTACAATATATTTAAAATACGGAAATATAGATTTTTTTCAATGTAAAAAAATCCTCCACGTAACCATCCTTCTAGCCTCTAACCCACATTGATAGACAGGCTAGCCCTTTCTCTCACTGACTGCTGACATCACCATTCCTTCTCCAAGTGCCTTTAACCAGCTTGGTTTTTTTAGTTGGGAGAAACAGCCACGCTTCTGTTTTATTTAATGCTTTGGATCTGACCTGATTAATACCTTCCATCCTTCTTTGAACCATGAAGATAACACTGAGAGTCAATGCCTGGCACAGGTAATGTGCATCCCTCCTGAGGATGGATAGTAGAGGTGATTAATAATAAATGTAATAAAATAATCTTTGTACACACTAAATAAGCTAATATCTTTGGTATACAACTTACAATGTTTGGAAATGAAAACCAGGTAAGACTTGGTCTTGTTAAAATGACTTCAAAATAAGAAAAAGCTACAAGTCACATGATTTACAATAGATATTAAATAAACTACTTAAGGATTATGGGAATTTCCAGACATGTAATCAAGTGGATGGTTTTAATCATTAAGACCCTTCTATACCCCTGAACTATGTTCCACTAACTTGAAGACATGCTATAGTAAACACAGATTTGATTTCTTCAGTCTTGGCTCTATCTTATACAAAGGGGAACCAGAGGAACAATAAATTAGCATCATAATTGTCTACAGTTGAAACTATGATGTACAATATAAATAAACTATTCCAAAGCCAGAAACATTTGTGAAAAAAATTAAGGGACTAGGAGATACTTTTTATTTTTATTATTATCGTTATTGTTGTTGTTTTGTTTGGTTGCTTTGATTAGACCTATAACTCTCTTGAACCATAGCAGCCAAAATAGGGAACTTTGCTTGCAGGCTGAAGCCTGAAGTTTCTCCATGTCCTCCACTGGGCACAGATATTCATTGATGCCCTTGCCCAACTGAGAAAAGAGAACACAGAGCTCTGTGATATTTCTTGAGACTTATTAAGTTTGAAAATAAACTTTATTGAGATAATCATGAACTTTTTATCCTTCAGTCCATTAATGGTGAAAATTGAGTTTCTTTCTCACATTAAACTTTCCTATTTAAAAAAATAAACTCTAATTAGTTATAGACGACCAAATCAGGATCCTCTGCTAGAGCAGCAAATGCTCTAAACCACTGAACCATCTCTCCAGCCCCAGTTGTAACTATTTTATTTATGCTATTTATTTTTATTTTGTTTCATTTTTATTATCATTTATTTATTCATATATGTTGAGACAGAGTCTCACTATGTAGCACTGGCTGACCAGGAACTCATTATGTAGACCAGGAAGGCCCCGAACTCACAGATATCTGCCTTCCTCTGCCTCCAGGGTGCTGGGATTAAAGGCATGTGCCACCAAGCCTGGCTATATTAGCATTTAGTAACTCTACTAAAATGACATTTCATACATGTATATAATACACTTTGATCATCTTCAGTCACCTCACATCACAGCCAGCCTACCTCCCCACCCACTTTCCCCCTTTCTCTACCTCCCAAGTCCTGACACTTTCACGAATTTTCTCCACAGACTCTTATCTTAGATTCATACAGTTAGCTAATATGTTTATCTAAAATTTGGTAATGAAGGATTCTGAAAGTTTTCTGCCTCTATCGTCCTTATCTGGCTTTGTAATAAAGGTCAGTCTTATAGTGGGTCCCTCAGCTCTGTTTTATGGAACAGCTTGGGTCGTCTAGGGATTATCTCTGCCTTCAACAGGAGCAGAGCTTATCTGTGGCCTGAGTCTGGAGCATTCCAGGAAGGGGAAGTTCTTTGAACAGACTGTAGTCCCATAGTAGATGCTTGAAAAATTGACCTGCTAATTCTTTTAATTCCAGTTTTGGAATTTATCAAAGTTAATAAGCTTCCAAAGTTTAACTTTCATAATATTGTTAGCCTAAAACTTTTGTTAGGTCTGTGGAAAGTTTTAGTATTTAGTATATGGCTTTAACGACTCTTTTCAATACCTCTAGCAATCTTATCAGGCAATTGTGGATGTATATCTGTATTTTAAAGTTTATTATTATTATGTATGTTACATGTATGATTACAGTGTGTGTGTATTGGATCACATGTGCCATGGTGTTTGTGTAGAGGTCAGAGGATACCTTTGTGAGTTGGTTCTCTCCTTACACCTTTATGTGGGTTCTGGGGATCAGACTCAGGTCATCAGATTGCAAGTTAAGTGCTTTTGCCAACCGAACAATCTTGCCAGCCCCATAGTATTTGTCTATTTTTAAAGCCCAGCATGCCCAATGTCTTGTTGCTGTCCTTGACTTCTTGGAGTGAGTGTGCTGGTGAGTGTGTGTGTGTATGTGTGTGTGTGTTGAAACAAGGTTTCACTGTAGCAACAACTAATCTGGCACTCTGTAGCTCAGGCTGCCTTTGAATTCCTGGTGACCCTCCTGCTTTAGCTTCCCAATTGCTGGGATTACAGGTATGAGCTGCCATGCCTGGCTTATGCGTAAGTTTCTTTAAGTTTATTCTGGATCTTTTGTTGTTATTGTTTTTGTTTCTCAGGTTACGCTATTGAACATTTAGCTACAAGAAAGTTTTCAGAAGAAACTTAGGACAAAATCATTTAAAATCTTAAATACTTGATACTATTGTTGTTTTACTTTTTATTTAAGTGATAGTTTGTCTAGATATAAAACTATAGGTAAGAAATCCTCTTCCATGAATTCCTTAAATATTACTTAGTTGTTGTAATCAGTTTTACCAGGTTTTGTATTGTCCTGGTGTTTTCATCTTAAGTTTATCTAGTTGCTATCAATGCTTTGAGAATTTTCTTTGTCGTTTATGTTCTTAAATTCCACTGCAGAGATCTGGGTTTCTTTTATATTTGTCTTATTTAACACTAGGAATCCATTTAATCTGAAGTTTCGTATTTTTACTTCTTAAAAATGCCTGTCATTGTGCCTTTAAATGTATCTTCCCTTCATTCTCTGTTTTTTCTTTCTGGCTCCAAAGCCTTTGTTAGTAACCACTGCCCTTTCTGAAAAAGGCAGTCTTTCTTGCATTTGTCTGTGTAGGTCTTGCTGCCCTCCAACACACTCTGAAGGACAGAAATGGGTCCTCTTCATCTCTGTGCATGGTCAGCCTTGTCTATTGTAGGTGATTGCATTAATGAATGAACCAAGAGAATAGAGGGGTGGAGGACTAGAGCAGGAGGTGCTGTGTGTACACAGCCCAGTCATGACTGTAGCATGGGTCCCACCCAGGGCATGACCTCTGTCACAGTGGCAGCCCCTTCAGCAGGCCCCTCCCTGTGGGAGGGAGCATCTGCACTAACTAGCCCAGCTCGGCCCAGCCCAGTCCAGAGCTAATGACCTCTATCAGCTCCAGACTTGGTCCCGCATCCATCCTGAGAGTCTGTTTTGACTTCTTGGCTTCTTCTTGAACCTTGTTTTCTCTCCCATGATTGGAGAGAAAACTCTGTCCTGTATAGCTTCCAGAGGTAAGAGGAAGCAAATGAGACCTCCCTGTGCTCTGTACACACACACACACACACACACACACACACACACACACAGCACACACACACACACACACACACACACACACAGCACACACAGCACACAGCACAGTGCCATTCTCACCACAGCAAGGATTGTCACAGACACACAGCAACCACTATCCTGGAGTCTGAGGGCCTAATGGGAAATCTACATGTAATGTGGAGCTTTAATCCTGCTTTGATAGAGGGGACAAGATCTCCCACAGGTCTGCAGCAATCGGGATTGCTGGAGGCTTTTTTCTAGGGACTTTAGGCCAATGGAGAAGTAATTCCGTGGCAGTGATTCCATCCACACTTTGATCCTCCTTTCCTATACGCTCCTCCATGATTTCCCAAACCGCCCCTCCTCTAATTTCACTGGATCACTGCTGGCCTGATGGTAAAGGGCCCAATACCTTGAGTCTTTCCTTCTACTTTGCCCAGCAGAACTTGTCATTACACGATAGCATAACCCAGGTTTTTTTAGGCCTACATGGAGGAATTCAAACATGGGTGATATGGCCTTATTCTCGTGTGTGTGTGTGTGTGTGTGTGTGTGTGTGTGTGTGTGTGTGTGTGTGTGTGTGTGAAACAGGTGCATCCAAAGTCTTAAGTCAAACAGGGCAGCAGTGGTGGGAATTGTCAGCTCCCCTGGCTGCCTAGTGGGGACCCACAGTATATACTGCAAACTCCTCTGGTAGTCCACTTAGGAGTAATAAAGGCCCAGACTGCTACTTCATCTCTTCGGTTAGTTTGTTTGAGTAAGCCTGATGATTTCTCAAGATTCCAACTCTTTGGTTTTCTCTCAGAAAAGCTCTCCTTCTTCAGATATTTATCCTAGGGCTATCAAGCATGCGTAGGAAATTGGATTAGCGTATCTTGAATGGCATTTAATTCTGAGCTCATTGAATCTGAAAATCAAAAGCATGGTCTAACTACAGCACCACCAGGGGCCACCAATGATTACATCAACTGTATGGGCAGAGGCCTTCTGTCCAGTGAGAAGACATAGTGCTAACCAGCACTCTTTACTTACTGTTAAGATTACTCAACTATTCTGATGTTACCTGATTTAAACATTCAAATTAATCCTATTTGGAGCATGGCTTAGATGTCCTGTCTCAATAACAACAATGACAGGAGACACATCAAGGACATGTGCCAGTCACCGTCCCAAGTGCTTGACTCATTTTAATTCTTATTTCCTACAGTTATGAGGACAAGATAATTAATATTTTCAATGTTACATTACAGAGGAGAAACTGAGACATGAGAGGTCACATATTTTGCCTAAGATCTGATTTGATAAATGACAGAGCTAGAGTTCAGAACATACTATACTCTAAATACATACTATATTCTAAATACATAAGCCTGGAAAGCTTGATCGGGCACCCCTTAAGTGTGATCATGCTTTTATATCTCCCCACTGAAGACTGCTAGAGGGCTTGTCCTTCCTCCACCCTGTCATTACCACATGAGTCTAGCTTTTATCGCTTGCACACCTGGAAGAGTTGGATGGATGTGGAAACTCTTGGAAGACATAGATGGCACCACAAGGAAAGATAACAAAGAAACAAGAAGAAATTGGACACAGTGCCTGAGTCAAAGAAGAGCTGAAGAGAGGACAAAAGAAGGAAGTGAAGAGTCTTACATAAGACTGGGAAACCATAGTGTGCCACGCCTCATACAAATAATTAAAAAGGAGATTTGAAAACCAAGAAATGTCTATAGACTGATTTCTTCCAAAATCAGTCTACAGAATGTCAGTTAACTTTAATAGTTTTTTGGGGGGTTGTTTTGTTTTGTTTGGAACTAGATAATATCATTACGAAATTCCCTTTGAAAAGCAAAGGGCCAAGAATAACCGAGAAGCAACTTTGAAAAGGTACAAGCTAGAAGAACTGGCCATACCAGATGTCAACATTTAGTTTCAAAATATTTAGTAAGAAGACAATGCAGTTGGGCACAGGATAGACTAATGGAGGGCAGAAAACCCAGCCAGGGTTCATCCATGCTCAGAAACAATACAGGACAGGGGTGAAGCAACTAACCCAGATGGGAAAGGCATTCTGTTGACTAATGAGTACTAGAAAGAGCTCCCATCAATATGGAAAAATAAAAGTAGATTTCTATGTTGGGTTAATCTCAGGAAGATTAAAGAATGAAAAAAATAAAAAGCAAAATTTTAGAAGACAACATGAAAATATAAAAAAGCCATGATTTTAAAATGAAGAAAAATTTCACTAATAAACAATCAAAACATACAGAAACTAGAGGCAAAAATGTTCATATATTTAGTTGCATTAACAGCTATTCAACAAAGTCCATTATAACAAATAGAAAAACAAACCATATTATCTGAGAGAAGATCTTTGTAATTAATAAAATATGTAACTAAATTTCTCAAATTCATAAGAAGTTGATATATGGAAGAGGAATGGACAAAGAATATAAAAAAATCATAGAAGAACCACAGAAGATCAATGAATCTAAAAAGATGCATATCCTCACTATTAGAGAAATACAATGCAAAGTAACAGAGAGTTACCATTCCATCCACCAGACTGGTAAAAAGGTGCAGCTCATGCCAAATATTGGGAAAAGAACAGTTAAATCTTTGAGTCTCAGGCCTTGCTGGTGGGGCTGTCAGTTGATCCAAGTGCTCTGGAGAGCAATTTGGCAACAAGTCATGAAGATGAAAGTGATCATGTCTAGAAATTCCATTCGTAGTAGGCAGTCAAGAAGACATGTATGGAGATGTTTACTGCCATGCTGGAAACAACTGAAATATCCATCAACAAGAGAACGGATAAGCAAATTGTATTGTAGTTATACAATGGAATACAACAGCATGTGTCATCAGAGATCAAGATCTTACAATTATAATGCCAAGGCAGAAACACATTGCAGAACACTCTAAGTATGTCCTATGTAATATAAAGGGTTATAATACTTTATCGGTAAAGTTTCAAAACCCTGCCTAAATAAAAGTTTATAATGTTTGTGAATACACACAGATGTAATATAAAGATTAAAAAAAAAGAACAGGAGAGAGGATGATTAAGATGGAATGCAAAACAAGTTCTGGCAAATGAGGAAAGAGACTACAATAAAGTGTTTGGAGAGGAACTTAGTTATAGCTCTCTTATTACTCCCTTTCTTTTTTTGAGAATTCATTTATTTATCTATCTCTCTATTTATTTTGGAGATGGAGTCTGGATGTGTATCCTTGGATGGCCTGATGCTTGCCCTGTAGTTCAGGCTGGCCTTGAACTTGCAGCAAATAGTCTTTCTGTGTCTGTCTCTTGAGTCTCGGGGTGACAGATGTGCAATGCCATGCAAAGCTTCAACTGTTTACTTTCTTTGAAATAAAAAGACACAAGGCAAAAAGGGTAATGTGTTAATATTTGCTAATGCTCATGTGGCCATCATAAATGCTGCCCATGAAGTACTTTTTGGCTTTCTGCTTTCCAGGCAGATGACTGTATTTCCTACCCGCTCTGAAGTTAGAGGTGGCCTGGAGACTTCCTCTACCCAATAAAATAGGAGTGTGGCTGACATTTATGACCTCATAAGCCAGCAAGCAAAAAGCTTTGGCCAGCATGGCAGCTCAGACACAAAGTTTTTAGCCTCCCTTGCCTCTGAGGACGCATGACACATCCAGGCTACTGGTGGAGAGCATAAGGACATGTGAGAAAGGGACCTTTGTGGGCTTTGGCTTTGGGGGTAGGGTTGGCTTATTAGTGCAGCATAACTGAGTCCATCTTGCAGTCACAGCACAAGTCAACAGCCTGGTTTGAAAGTTTATTCCTGTTCCAGCCTATGTAGCTCAGGCTGGCCTCAAATGTTCGATAGCAATCCTGCTTCAGCCTCCCGAGTGCTGGGGTCATAAGTATGCATTACCATGCACAGCTTCTAATAGTTGCTTTGAAATAAAAGGGCATGAAGCAAATAGGTTAGTGTGGTACTATTTTAAGCAAGAATTATGATGACTGCAATTGTTGTGGACTCTGGGTGGTTTTTCTACCCTCTGTTTTCTGTCCTTTGATGTATCTGACCAACAACTGGCTACCATCCTCACTGGCCGCCAAAATATTTGCCCAGCTGTAGTTTACTTCTTCGAGAAATATCAAGAAAATGATTCCTCACCTGTAGACTAAGGTTCCTTTCTAAGGCTGCCTTCAAGTTCCCCAGAGAATAAAAGTCCCAACCAGGGGTGATAGACAGGCAAAGTGGGAGAAGGAAAAGAAACTGGCTCCCTTGGTTAGCTCTGTTCCATAGGTGCTGTGCAGAGAAACCCAAGTATTGCCTGGAAGTGGCTGTGACATGCGATGCCATTGAGAGGTTCTGTGGAAAGAATGACATCAACACCAACCCCTCTCCCCCACCTTTTTTCCAGTGGGAGTGAGAAATAAATAGACGGACACATTTTCCAGTCGGGGAGCAATTCTGGAGAGCAAGTTTACCTTGGCAGAGGAGCCCAGGTGGAGTTGTGAGAAACCTTATCTGTGCTTGCCCAGTAAACAGGAGCCGCAGTCTCCCCAGAGCCTTGGCTATGAGCAGGTGATAGAAGAGGCAGGTGAGCAGAGGGAACCTTGGTCTGGCCAGAGCCACTGCAGAACTAGCCTGACCCGGGATCACCTGTGTTAGGTCAATATTGTCTTAATTTGATGGGCAGACTAATTTGACTGACTGTTCGTTGCCAAGAAACGAGCCATTAAACCCATGAGTTTCAAAGGTGAGGTCCCTGGTCTTTAAATTGACAAGTCTCAAATTGTGATGTGCACATGGCCACCTAGGGAATCCCATTAAAATGCAGGTGGAGATGCAGAAATTGCCAGCAGTGTAAGCTGCAGAAGGGGCTGGCCTTCAGACCTCTCCGAAATCATAAGTGTTGAGATCTCAGGTGACAGTCTGTGTTTGCAGAAACCAGTCACCATCTAAAGAGATGGTGCACAGGTGCCATGCCAGGTGTTCCTATCATTTCTTTTAGCTCTTCAACCTCTACAAGGTGGGTGTTCTTATCCCCTCCCCCGCTTGGCAAGCAAAAGGACTGAAGCTGAGAAAGGTTAATTCATGTTTTCTACATGTCACTTCCAAGATATTTCATTGCTACCTCTGCTCCTTTCCCAGTGATCTGAAATAACCCAGAGACAAAGGGTAATAGACACCCTGTGGCAGACAGGCGTTGTCTGTTTGTGGTGATTGGACCTCTCGACACCTGGGAATGAGTCATCCCTTCTATGTAGAATTCTGGGCCAAGCGCAGGACTTCAGAGATCCTGGTATCAGCATTTGGCCTAGGAATCTCTAGCTTCAAAACAGGCAGAACGCTGGACACGTCTGGTTTTCAAATCTCTCTGGTGCTGATGTGTTCAGCCTAAGGACATGAAGTTGGAGAAAATTCTTAATACCAGGAGGAGTTGTGTTGATGTGTCAGCTTGGAAAGAATGCCTCAGGCAGGCCATTGAGGCTTGCAGGAGAAAAGCAAGAGCAGAAATGCCCAGCTTGTGGAAACATCAACGGGAAAGCAATGGTGGCCAGACAGAACATTCTGGGGGAGATGTGTGATATGCTAGGAGATCTGTGACGTGCTAAATAAATCCAGCTGCACTGGAGGAGAAGCTTTATCACGTCTGGACCATAAGGGATGAGGCAGCCAGGCTTCCTGATCCTGGCCATGTACTACCTTTGAGATAACTAACCCTATCCCAGACTCTTGGAAGGTCTGACTTTCATGGTGCACTCAACATGTCTGGGGTGCTCTGTGACTCTATCTGCATTCTAACCTCACTCACGGTGGCTCCCAAGTGCTGCTATGACTTGCATTGCAGGGCGAGAGGCCACACACGTGACCTGCTGAAAACTCTACTGCACCATCCCTGCAACGTGGTTCCATAGTAGAAAATGAGAGGTAAACCTCAAGACAAATGGAGGGTTTCCCCGAAAGGCATTACTTGATTTTGTTATTTACAGATTCCATCATTTTAGAAAGTATCCGAGCTTACAGCAACCACAGAGAGTGGAGCAGAGGCTTTTTTAAAAAGTGATAGATTTTGAAGAGAGAGAAAAAAATGGAAGGCAGGAGCAGCTCCAGCCTTGAGCAGCCCCTACATTGTTGTATGCTGAGTTCCCAGACACTTGCACTGGGGTGTTTTCAATAGAGAAGAGAATTCCTGACTTACAAGGCAATGCATGATCCTCCTAATCTATGCAGCACAAGTTCAAAGCAGAGCTACCTCAGGTAAGCATGATCATTCCCAATGCCCAAGCTCCCTATGAAGCCTCAGAATAAGAACATTCAATCTGAATGCCATCAGAGAGGCCTCACCCACAACCCTGTGCAAACCCTAGAGTTTCCTAGGATGTTTCCAATAGCACCTGCTGTGCAGATGGACGCCCAAGCCAATGCCTACTCCTGCAAGAGAAATTATGGAAGGCTCCAGAATGACCCCTGCTAGTCCAGTTTAACCCCAGGATAAAAGTCAGAAGGAAGAACTTATTTGGGGACTCCCTGGAAACTTGAATTCAGTCTTTTATTGCTCTTGTGCTCATTTTGGGGTGGGAGCTGCCTTGGCTTCCTGCAGATCTGTACACATGGAAGATGGGGTACAGTATCTGCCATTCCATAAGCAGGAGCTATGATCTTTCCCTTATGATTCTCAGAGACCCTGACTGTCTCCACCAAAAGAGGCTGAGAGGAGACAGGACCACATGCTGGCAAACCTAGGCTTACTGTTGAACTTGGGAAAGGCAGATTTTTCTGGGTTTTTGTTCTGTACCCTGCAAGGTGGGAGAGTCAGATGACCAGAAAGAAATCAGGTCTTCGGGCTGGAGAGATGGCTCAGTGGTTAAGAGCACTTATTGTTCTTCCAAAGGTCCTGAGTTCAATTCCCAGCAGCCACATGGTGGCTCACAACCATCTGTAATGAGATCTGGTACCCTCCTCTGGCCTGCAGGCAACATGCAGACAGAACACTGTGCACATAATAAATAAATAAACATCTTTAAAAAAAAAAGAAATCAGGTCTTCTCCAAGGAGCCAATGGGTTACAGTGCAGTGTACAGCTAGCTGAAGAGAAGCAACGAGGCTGGGCTGCAAATCTTGGGGTTTGTGGAAGACATCAAATGAGCCACCCAGATCTCCTTCTTAGCAAAAGTCTGCTGCCCAGCTGCGAGCGTGGGGTCAGCAGACTTCCTCCAGCCATTAATGTTTTCCAGGTGTGTCTCCCTGATGCTCATACCCTTTCAAGACAGCCCATATTATGGACTGAGCAAGGCAAGGAAATAAAAGTTTAGGCATTTTGCCATAGTAAAATATTTTGATGAATGATATTTGCTCCATAGTTCCTTGTAGAGTTATTGATATTTGTCAGGCGTTCACCCCAACTGCACCTCCCTCTGTCTTCTATTGGACATCTCTTCCCTTCTAAAAGTGTGGGTCCCAAGCCATGTCTCCTGCTTCTAAAAAAACCCCATCCATATAACAGCATGAATACCCATGGCACACACAGGCTCATTACCTTTATACAGAAGCCATGGTGCCATGGACCCATTGTTTGAGAAACAGCATTGGTAGTTAGACAATAGCATGGCTGCTGCTTCATGAATGGTGGGTGACTGCCTGGAAGCTCCAACTGTTAGAAATAGACATGACCCTCTCCTCCTCAACCAGCCCTTCTTAACTCAGCTTCTCAAGAGCTCCAAACCTGTTCCATCTCCCTCCCTCCCAATCCCCCATCCTCACAGCACCTGAAGGTCTGTATGGATATCAACTTTGGCTATCACCCCTGTCTCCCATCAAAACTCACTCCCTTACAACTTTTGTAGCAACCTGTTGGCCCTTCTTCCCCTCTATTAGGCACTTATAGTGGGAAATTACCAATACAGAGTCAGGTAGAAATACAAGGGTATTTAATAGGGAAAAGCCTTACTTACAGAGCAACATAGCCAGCCTTCGTGGCAGCAGTCTGTCCAGCAAGTACAAAAGTGAAACCGAAAGAGAAAACGAAGTCACTCTGAGTCACCCTGACCACACTCTCTCAAGCGTGGTCAGGCACACCTGTAGCCAGCCCCTAAGTAGGCATGGCTACAGCTTCCCCTACAATTCCCCTTTTAGTCTAAAAGAGGATTAAAACTTAACAGTGTAAAGTATCCAAAACTAACAATCATAAAGGTAAAATATAAGAAGATACAGCAATCTGCTTATGTCACATCCTAACTATCTATTTTAACTAAACCCTAAAGTCATCTGAAAGAGGTGTCCAAGCCTGAACACCTCCTTCCAATCCCAACCATAAACAATAGGAAGCTATCCCTAACTAGGTATATACACTATCCTAAGTGACAACAATGGGGAAAGGGGGCGTAGCATCCTCCAAGTTACTTCCTGCTGAAATGGGACGATGATAGTCATGTGGGGTCCTGTAGGAAGAAAATATTAGTGTAGTAAAAGTCTTGAATGGATTGTATCCAGTCCATGTTAGATGGGATTCTCTTGATAGAAGATCTCACTTGAAATCCTCAACTTGATTGAAGTCAGTACCGGAACCTCTGGCCGGAGTGTCAGTTGAAATGGAGCAAGTTGGATCCAGTGCAGTCAAGGAGGTGTGGCCCATTTTCTTTCCAGGGTGTCCAGGGATTGCTGTCAGGCAGGTCTTCATTGGCTGTGTGGGACTCAAACATAAACAGTTAGCAGAGAAATGTTTGCTTGTGTATGTACACATGCTGGGGAATGCAACCATGAGAGCATAACAATTATGAGAGGGTGTACACCTTGAGAGAAAGATCCAAGAAAAGACAAAGACAGTCCCCAAATTCTTCTTTTATTCTGTATTGCATCAATTGGCTTCTTGATACAACACAGAAACACTAAAGTTTAGTTAAATAACATGCTTGGATTTTAGAGGAGGAAAGCCAAATCCACCTCTAAATCCAGCATTGGTTTAATTGAATAGGTACTAGGAAATAAAGAGAAATAGAGTTCTCTGAGAGACAGCTGTAAAGTTTACCATAAGGCACATTCCTTTTGTTTGATGGTTATAGCTACCTTTTCTTCTTAAGCATCTACCCATGCAGTGTCCTTTGCCTTCTGGAGATGAGTTTTCTTGTGAAGATAAAAGCAAAACACTTCCCTTTCCTTTGGGGAGTTTCTATTTAGTTTATAAGATATACCTTAGTAGAATACTTGTCATTTCTCCTCGTCGAGAGGTTTTTCCTTTTCCACTTGAATTTTGATCAACTTTGATGGTATCCAAAGTTTTTCTTCTCCTGTAGAAACCAATGTAAAACCCCGACCCCAACATAACACATGTCCTGGTTTCCATTCAAAGGTTAGTACATCTTTGAAGTATACCGGCTGATTCAGTTCAGCAGTTTTCTCCGTAGTCCAGTGTCTTTAGGCACTCACACCTGGTGGCTGGTCCTATGCTATGGTGCTTCTGTTAGCTCCTGTGTAAGAATCATTGACTTTCAGAAAGAAGACAGAGGCCTGTTGGAACCAAGCCTGTCTCTCACACCTGTTTCCCAGAAGTCACTGCCAGGTGTGCGTTGCTACTAGCAAGAAATGCCCAAACACAAAAAACAAAAGATGGTAAAACAATGGGAACTGGTCAGGCTCCTATTTTGACTTGGGTAGGTGTTCTTTCCCCAGCATTGACCCAGAACTCAGCGCACTTGTTCAAGTGTTGAGATGCCCTTGGCCTGGAGCATGTGTACTTGTGTGGACATGCAGAGGTCCCAAGAACAAAAGAGCCGAGCAACCTGCTGGCACTGGATACCACAGTATTTCTTAACGCTCCTGTCAAACTGACAGCTAAAAGATATTGACGGAAATGTCTGCGGCCCTGGGTGTAGCAGGGTGGGTTGTGAGGATGGAGAGTGTAAACCTGCCTCTGAGGACTGGTGGGCCATCCATATTCTGCTACCAGATGTCTCGACTCTCAGTCCTGTGTGTGCTTGTGGACATGGCTAATCTGAGAAGCCCAGAAAGCATTTCACTTGGTGCTTCTGCTGCTTTTCTTTCTACTAGTAAGGAACAGTGGAATCATTAACAAAGCTCTCCTTCCTTCCTTCCTTCCTTCCTTCCTTCCTTCCTTCCTTCCTTCTTTCCTCCCTCCCCCTCTCCCTCTTCCTTCCTCTCTCCCTCCCCTTCTCTCTCTTTTTCTTTCCCCCAGTCCACCTTCAAACAGCAGCTGATTAACTACTGCACCTTTCTGCTAAGGAAGTTGGGCCCTTGTCACTATTGCACCTTTGCTGTGTAATGCAGTTGAGGGCAGACAGTATCATGTTATGAATGAGTTAACTCCCTGATAAGGAAAGGGAACTGATGGTGACTTAAAAAATTTTTTTAAAAAATCAGGTTCCACTGATTAGCCCAGGCTAGTCTTACCTGGAAAGCACTGTGACTTAGCTCCAAAGTGCTGGGATAGCAGACATGTACCACTACACACTGTTGTAAGTTTCCTTGTTATGGAATGACAGTCAGCTGAGATGCCCATTGCTGTTTTGCCTGCCTCTTGTTCTAAAGCAAAGTTTCTTAACCTGTTGGTTGTGACCCCTTTGGGGGTTGCATATCAGATATTTATGATATAATTCATAACAATAGCAAAATTACAGTTATGAAGTAGCAATGGAATAATTTTATAGCTGGGGGTCACCCCAACATGAGGTGTTAAAGGGCCACAGTGTTAGGGAGGTAGGGGGCCACTGCTCTAAAGCCTCCAGTGTTAGTACGGGGGAAGCTTTTCCTTTCCCAGAGAAGCAGCAGCAGCACAAAGGGCGGCTGGGAGTGCAAGGCCAGCTTTCCAAATCGACCCTGAGTCAAGTGGGTAATGGTATGGGTGGCCAGCTGCCCAATCACCCTCACTGGCTGGGGCCTGTACTGTCAGATGAACCCTAAACACCTGCTCTGGGGCTCTAAGGCATCGACCCTCTGGCACTTCCTCAAGCACTTGAGAAGGCATTTGGCATCTGACACCACTCAGGCGGGTGGTGCAGGACTTCATCACCAAAGCCATGGGCACCTCTGCTGGTGCACATCTGTGCAGGGACATCAAGTTCCCTGGGTCTGGCTAGAGGAGTTCCTTTCAGTCCGAGTCTTTCTCTGTTCTTAGAAGGAAGAAAATGATCTTCCTAGACCTTTGATTCTTCTCCCATTAATCACTGGAGCCTGTCTACTAGAATGCTGTCATCACTTCAGAGTGAGAGTCAAGTATTCCAGTCAGATGTCCTCTAGAAGGGTGTGACAGATGGGAATGGGGACAGCTGTCTCCTATAGGTGTCTGCTGGTGGTGTCCACCCCAGACTTCCTGCCAGCTCTCACCTTCCTATGTCACCATGACCCTGTAGTGCATCCTTTACTTACTTACCCACTGGAAATGCTACTTTAGTAGAAACAGCTTCGGCTGGTGCCACACACAGGTCACACAGAATTTATGTGTTATATTAAACACTTGCCCTGGCTGCTTCCTGGACTCAGAGAGTCACAGGATTAAGGGAAAAAGAAAAGGGAAGCTTGAGATCTTAGGAGACAATCAGGAAGTACTGGGCTCTGAGGACAAGTTGCTGCACACAGGTGTAAAACCAGAGAGGGCAGAGGGAAGTCTCCAAGCACCTATGTCACATAAACTAAATGTGACCGACTTATGTTTCTGCTGAGGTGCCTCCCTGTTGGTCACTAGCCTAGGAACCAGAGGCTGTAGAGGATTGGCTTGGCTAACAGAAGAGAGAAACACTTTTTTGTTGTTGTTGCAAGAAATTTTGTGCACTTCTTTTGAAGGGGACCTTTTCTAACCATAGCTATTCATTCTGTTTTCCATGCAGAGTCAGTTGGATAGGAGGCTTCAACATCTCTTTCCTTGGATACTATCAAGCATGCCCAACCTATACCTGTGGGCTGCATGCAGAGGAAGCTAGCCATAAATGTGTTCCAATACAAAATAGTAAACTTACTTAAAACATTGAGATTTTCAATGTTTGTATTTCAATGACATGTTTTTGTTGTTTTTGGTTTTTTGTTGTTATGTTTTGCTTGAACTTTGTAGATGACAAGTCATTTCTAGTTCCCAGCAGTCTCTTGGTATTTTCCTCCCCCTGGGCCTTTGGTAGAACTGTTCCTGTTGTCAAGATTGCCTTTCTCTGGCTTCTCTTCATCCTTTGAGATCAACTATATTAATATGAACCCTGTTTCCCAGCTACTGTTCATCTGGCAGATATTTAGGGAGCATCTACTGTGTGCCAGATGTCAATGGACATTAGGACATAGCTAGGCACAATCCTTGTTCTGGTAGGACTTTGATTCTGCACCATCACCCCCAAGTGGCTTGCAGCTCATAGAAGAACCTACCATATCCCTATCATGGGTCATGTGCCTCTGCTGTGGCTCTAATCATATAGTATTAGGGGGAGCTGGCATCTCAGCCCTGCCTCCCCAGCACCTGACATGCTGTCCAGCATCAGAGACAGCAGCACCTCACTTCTTTGTAATAAGAATTCAAAGAGCAAGGGGAGAAACCATGGGTCTCAGGACACTCTGCATGTTTCTCTAGAGCTGTATAATTCATTGGGAGTCTCCAATGCTGGTTAGGGAATTCTTATAGCTCTGTTCACCTGCTGGGCACAGTGCTTTCACAGATAAAGCTGCTCGTGGAGAATGGCTTTGTCTGGGTGACAGGGAGGACAAAGATGGGGACAGACCCCAAATCCTGCTAGTGTGGCTCCTTGCCAACATGGCCAACCCTCTTGGTACATAGTAGGCGCTAATGCCTGCTGGAACTGTTGAAAGGGCAGAAGGGTGTAAGATGGACCCAGCTATCTGATCCCAAGGCATGCCTTGTGGGTGTGAAGTATATCAGGGACTCCAGCAGGCTAGAGCTGGCTCAGGTTACTACTCAGAGGCAGCAAAGTGCTCAGAAGCCATTCTCTGGGGGACACCACAGGCAGCTAGCTCCTCCAAGGAGGAGGAGTGGGTGTGAAATCTGCGGGATCAATTGCCCCTGGAGGTTGCAAAGTGGAAGTGTGTTTCTACCCAGGGAAGGGACTGGAGTCTTTTCTTCCTTTTTCATAACGCCACAGGTATGGTGGAGTTCCTCCCGGGTCTGGAGTGGTTAGGAGCAGGATGGATTGGTATGAAGGAATCAGCAGTGTTCTGTAGTCCCTGTTCTTTGTCTAAAGCCTTGACAGGCACAGCCCACCAGAGGAGCCCTCTGCTATGCCAGCAGTGTCCTAGTGATAGTAGCTTCTCCTTCTGGCTATGGAAGTGTATTCTTGTGTGGCTGTGGAGGGAGAGAAAGGAAGATAGAGCTGGAGCTAGCACAGGAATGTGAGTGTTTCCTTAATTGGACATGAGGGCCTTGAACCAGTTCCAATTGGAGTGTTTTCTTTTAGGGCCTGGTCCCTCAAGATTCCGTAGTGTTTTCATTCTCAGAAAAAAAATCCCTTTGATTCAAAGGCCCCTTGATAGAAATAAAGAAACAGCCAGGCCTGAGTCTCTTTGATATTTGGGAAGGCAAGAGTTTATGAGGAGCCAGCTCCTAGACCTCTTTTAAGGTGAGGGGAATTCTGGCTGGAAAGAAGGAGGCATTTTCTGGGATGGTGCAGGGCAGGAAAGTCGTGGGCTTTCTGTGGGGCTGGAGAGTCCCAGTGCAAAAGTGCTTTGCTCCAGCAGTTTCTAGACCCAGTTTCTTTCTACCCCATCTCTCTGATACCTGCAAGGGTGATGTCTACTTACTGCTTTGATTGCTTCAGGAGCCTGAAGCAGAGGGGTGTGTGTGTGTGTGTGTGTGTGTGTGTGTGTGTGTGTGTGTGTGTACATGACATCTCAGTATGTAGATCTGGCTATCCTGGAACTAAACTCACTATGTAGCCAAGGCTATGTGAACTTACAGAGATCTGAGATCTGCCTGCTTCTTCTTTCTGAGTGCTGAAATTAGCCTTTTGCATGAGGATTCACAGCAAAGTAAATCAAAGACTGAAAGATTTTGTCTTTTGGGTTTGGGGTTTTTGCACTGTCAACTGCTCATCCTGTAATGAGCAAGGTGAGAAGGTAGACTGACATCCTCAGGCTTCTGTATTCATCATGTTCCAAGCTGGGTGTGTCTTAGGAGGTACTGGTGCTGGTATGGAGGGAGATTAGGGGCTCTGGAGCCACAGTAGTCGCCACTGGACAGAGCATCACTTTTGATGTCTATTTCCTAACAGCTGAACGCATCAATCAAGGGACTTGAGGGGAAAAGCAAAAGCTCTGTCTAAAATGTAAGACTCTGTAGTGGATGCAATGGACTCTGCTAACTGTGTCTTCTTCCTCAAACACCTTGAAAGCAAGTTGTGCACCTGCTCAGTTCTTTCCAATGCACCGAGTGTTTTCACAATACTCTCTCGTTCATCCTCACATCAGCCCACACACATTCTTGCCATTTAGATTTCTTATGTACCCAAAGGAGTTTCACTGAAAAATTGGCCCCAAACTCCCCTTCTACTCACATAAAAAAAAAAGCAACCTTCAAGCCTTTGACAATATCTTTAAGAAACTCCCAGGTTACTAGGGTGGGTAACAGGAACATGTTTATTCTGCCTGCCCTGCCCAACTGGACAGCTACCAAGAGCTCTGTCTTTGCTATTGGAACCAACATGTCTGTGTTCACCTTGCAGTTCAGCTGTTAAAACAAACAAGGCACAAAGGTCATGGCAAGTGTGATATTGTAGGGGACATGGGCTTTGGAACTAGTAAGCCCCAGTTACATTTTTGGCTTGGGCATTAGAAGGCCTTGTGGCTGTGGCCAGGGTACTTAATCCCTGGAGACTGGATTTCTTCATTCTCCCATCAAGTGTAGTCACAGAACCTGTGACTAAGGTGTTTGGGACATAAACATGAGAACACCT